>NC_134355.1:215658479-215673479 GCF_048569485.1 Anomaloglossus baeobatrachus | reverse complement strand
GACCAGGGGACTCAGTTCATGTCTCGTCTAATGGAGGCTCTCTGTAAGAAAATGCAGGTGCGGCATCTGATATCAAGCGCTTATCACCCACAGACCAATGGTTTGTGTGAGCGATTTAATGGTACCCTTAAGCAGATGCTTAAGATGCTGGTTGAGTCACATGGACGCGACTGGGAGCGGTATCTCTCACACCTGCTGTTTGCCTACAGAGAGGTACCACAGGCCTCAACGGGATTTTCCCCCTTCGAGCTCCTGTATGGCAGACGAGTCCGGGGGCCTCTTGGTCTGGTAAGGGAATCCTGGGAAGAGGAACTGAATTCCCCAGAAGTGTCCGTTGTGGAGTATGTCATTCGGCTCCGTGACAAGATGCAGTCAATGACGCAGATGGTGCATGAGAATATGGCGCAAGCCCAGGCCAGCCAGAAGCGATGGTACGACCAACACGCTCGAGAGCGGGTGTATGAAGTGGGTCAGAAGGTGTGGGTCCTGGTCCCAATGACCCAGAACAAGCTTCAGGCGGCCTGGGAGGGTCCATACCTGGTGCATCAGCGCCTCAATGACGTAAACTATGTGGTCACCATCGACCATGCCAGGAAGAGGCAAAAGGTCTTCCATGTCAACATGATGAAAGCTCATCATGACAGGGAAGCCTTTGCTCTTCCTGTGTGTAGTCTTCCCGAGGAAGGCGAAAGTGAAGTCTTGGTGGACTTGCTCGCCTCAGCCCGGGATGGAGGGTCTATCGAGGAGGCGGCATTCAACCCACAGCTATCCTTGGACCAAAAGTCCCAGCTGCGGGAGGTATTCCGGCCCTACCTGATGACCTTCACGAATGTCCCAGGGAAGACATCCCTAGCCACCCACCAGGTGGACACAGGGAGTCATTCCCCAGTTCGTCAACCCCCATACCGTGTCTCCCTAGAGGTACAAAAGGACATAAAAAGGGAGATCGATGAAATGCTAGTCCTGGGAGTGATCCAGAGGTCCAAAAGTGCATGGGCCTCGCCTGTAGTCTTGGTTCCCAAAAAGGACCGGACAACCCGGTTTTGTGTGGACTACAGGAGGCTAAATGCAATCACAGCACCCGATGCGTACCCAATGCCACGCATCGACGAGTTACTGGATTGCTTAGCCGGGGCCCAGTACCTGACCATCATGGACCTGAGTCGAGGGTACTGGCAGATTCCTATGTCCAAGGAAGCACAGGAAAGGTCCGCCTTCATCACCCCATTCGGGCTGTATGAATCCCTTGTCATGCCCTTTGGCATGAGAAATGCTCCTGCCACTTTCCAGCGATTGGTCGACCAGCTGCTCGAGGGACTAGGAGGGTTTGCAGTAGCTTACCTGGATGACATTGCCATCTTTAGTCCCACTTGGGAGGAACACCTGGGGCACCTGGAACAGGTGCTCAGGCGGATCCAAAGCGCTGGTCTGACTATAAAGCCAGGGAAGTGTCAGATCGGCATGACTGAGGTACAGTACCTTGGACACAGAGTGGGTGGCGGGACCCTGAAACCAGAGCCAGGGAAGGTTGATGCCATCACCTCCTGGCCTACCCCCAAGTCAAAGAAGCAGGTGATGTCCTTCTTGGGTACGGCAGGGTACTATAGGAAGTTCGTTCCTAACTATAGTGCTCTTGCTAAGCCGTTGACGGACCTCACCAAAAAGAAGCTACCGCAAGTAGTCACCTGGACAGATGACTGTGAACGGTCCTTCAGGGCACTAAAAGCTGCCCTCGCCAGTTCCCCAATCCTACAAGCTCCGGACTTCACCCGACGGTTCATAGTTCAGACAGATGCCAGTGCGTTTGGCCTTGGTGCAGTACTCAGCCAGGTAAATGGGAAGGGAGAAGAGCATCCGGTGATGTTTCTCAGCCGCAAGCTCTTATCCCGGGAAGTGGCCTACGCCACTGTGGAGAAGGAGTGCCTCTCTATAGTGTGGGCCCTGCGGAAACTGCAGCCCTACCTATATGGACGCAACTTCACCATAGTGACAGACCACAACCCTCTCAGCTGGCTACATCGGGTGGCCGGCGACAATGGTAAGCTACTGCGGTGGAGCTTGGCACTACAGCAGTATGACTTTACCATTCAACACAGGAAGGGTGTTGAGCATGGCAACGCTGATGGGCTGTCCCGGCAGGGGGATGCCAGCGAGGTAGGCTTAGGAGACGATTGGCAAATCAATCTCCCATGCTACCTCAAAAAGGGGGAGGTGTCATGTAGAGCTGTTGAAGGGACTTCATCCCCCTCTTCTTCACCAGCCACAGGTCATCATGGCGATTATCTGATTGGCCTGGAAGCTTAAGGTATTTATGACTTTGGGTGATGGTAGAACCAAAGCCAAAAGCTGCAGAGAAAGACAATTCTTTGTAATATTGGCGGGAAAACTTCCAAAGCAGGTTTTGAAGTGCGACTTTAATGCTAGAAAGATGAAAAACACATTGCCAGAATCCCTGCGTCGTGCGGAACCCAGCGCACCGTCTCACCTGACGAGGAGATCGACGGAATCACGACAAATTAGTATTGGCCAGTAAAATTGTGCTAGAGGCGTTGTGTTTGGTATCAATGTAACTGTAAAATCGAGATATTAAATATGACGCTAATATCTTTCACCTGTGTGACCCAGGAGCAAAGATATGAAAAACCCTAGAATTATGGAACTTTGTGACCATCTCAAGCCCAGCCCACAAGTGACTGTAAAATGATGTCACAGGCAAGGGGGGCTAGCAAGAGCATAAGAGACAGTTCCTGTCTTGGGGGCTCAGTCAGCACGAGGAGGGCATCATGAAGGGTGATGCTGGCTGATTCTAACATCTCTTGGAGTTCCCTCCTACTCCCTAAGCAGACGTCACTTCTATGGCACAAGCTTAGTAAGTTTCACGTTTATACCTTTTATTTTATGTAACTGTTATGCCGTAATGTGTATTGTTCCCTTTTGTAAATTCCTGTATATTCTTTAAACACTGCCTATTTTCGGATTAAATATATAAAAATTTAAGAGTTTCTTTCCTTATGCTTTATATACGAATCCAAAACCCCGAAGGGCCTTATGCTATCTGAAACGGGTTCCCAGCTACCTGTAGAAAGTCTGGGTGGTGGCAGCGTAATTGTTATTGCATAGAATTATTGGAGTGCTATCATTAAGGGTACCGAGGTATATAAATATTCCATTAGCAGGAATCAGAGATATACATTTACCCTTGCTGTGAGACCTCCAATATTTGGCATTATCAGCTCAGCAGCCTCATCTTATGCATTGTCCTGCAGTACCAAAAGTGGCCTGCAGACAAGGGGGGCGCTAGAGAGTAGTCGTGTGTAACAAATCAGTGAACAGCTGCGGATTTCTGAGGGACTTCCCCGGCTGTTCGTGACACATATACATATATATATACATATATATACACATATATACATATGCATATATACATACATATATATACATATATACATATATATACATATATACATATATATACACATATACATATATATACACATATACATATATATACACATATACATATATATACACATATACATATATATACACATATACATATATACACATATACATATATATACACATATACATATATATACACATATACATATATACACATATACATATATATACACATATATACATATATATACATATATACATATATACATATATATACATATATACATATATATACATATATACATATATATACATATATACATATATATACATATATATACATATATATACATATATATACATATATATACATATATATACATATATATACATATATATACATATATATATATATATATATACATATATATATATATATATATACATATATATATATATATATACATATATATATATATATATATATACATATATATATATATATATATACATATATATATATATATATATATATACATATATATATATATATATATATACATATATATATATATATATATATATATATATATATATATATATATATATATATATACACACATATATATACATATATATATACACATATATATACACATATATATATACTGTGAGTTAGCGTGGTCGGCTGCGCAGCAGAAGACACGGGATCCAGGCATTAAGGTTCACAGCATACGGTTTTAATGTCCAAACAAAAGTCCATAACAAAATACCTGTGTCTCTCCAGCAGAGAGCTCAGGAAGTTCTGTTCACTCCCTCACACCCGGCACACCTGCCCTTGTTCCTGATTCTATTTAACCCTTCCTTCAGCCTGTAGGGAAACAGCATTAACCCTAGAGTGGATCTACTTTCTATCATGGAGTGAGCACAACCGGGGCGAGACATACCGGCCGTCATAGATAACCCCGGTCACAGTCTCACATACCCCCCCCCCTCAGTTCAAGCGTGCGGGGTTGAACTCCCGCCATCAAACACGGGCCGCGGGACAAGGCATCGGCGTTGCCCTGCAACCTACCGGCCCGGTGTTCAACCGTAAACCGGAAGTTTTGCAGAGAAAGGAACCACCGGGTAACCCGGGCATTCCGTTCCTTGGCGGACCTCATCCAGACCAGTGGAGAGTGATCCGTCACCAAGCGAAACTGCCGTCCCAGCAGGTAATAGCGTAGGGACTCCAAGGCCCACTTGATCGCCAGGCACTCCTTCTCCACTACGCTATAATTCCGCTCGGGAGGGGTGAGCTTCCTACTTAAGAAGGTGACGGGGTGTTCCTCCCCCTGAACCACCTGAGACAGCACTGCACCCAGGCCGACCTCCGAGGCGTCAGTCTGTACTATGAAATCCTTCCGGAAATCAGGGTTGACCAGAACGGGCTGTCCGCACAGGACCCCCTTCAGGGCCCGGAAGGAGTCCTCGGCCTGCGGAGTCCAGCGCACCATGACGGACTTCTTGCCTTTGAGAAGGTCCGTCAAGGGGGCTGATAGTCCCGCAAAATCCTTTACAAACCTCCTGTAGTACCCCACGATACCCAGGAAGGCCCTAACCTGCTTCGTGGTCAGGGGTCTAGGCCACTTCTGGATCGCCTCAACCTTGTTAATTTGGGGCTTAATCACTCCTTGGCCTATCACGTAGCCCAAGTAGCGGGCTTCCGTGAGTCCCAACGCACATTTCTTGGGATTGGCCGTCAATCCGGCTGTTCGAAGCGCGTCCACCACCGCTTGTACCTGTTCCAAGTGGGTCTGCCAATCGGAGCTGTAAATAATGATGTCATCAAGGTACGCTGATGCATATGCCTGGTGGGGTTCCAGCACTAAGTCCATCAACCTCTGGAACGTGGCCGGAGCGCCATGTAACCCAAAAGGCAAGACTACATAGTGGAAGAGACCCTCCGGCGTAACAAAAGCGGTTTTCTCCTTAGCGGACTCCGTTAGTGGCACCTGCCAGTTCCCTTGGTCAGGTCGAGCGTGGTAAAATATCGCGCCTGTCCCAGCCTATCAATCAGCTCATCCACCCGGGGCATGGGGTAGAGATCGAACTTGGATATTTCGTTCAATCTCCTAAAGTCATTGCAGAACCTTAAGGAGCCATCGGGTTTTGGTATTAGGACAATGGGACTAGCCTATTCGCTCCGGGATTTTTCGATGACCCCTAGGCGTAGCATTGTCTTCACTTCCTCTGATATGGCTTGTCTTCGAGCCTCCGGCACGCGGTATGACTTCAGGCGTACCTTCAGGTGGGGCTCGGTGATAATATCATGTCGTATCAGACTGGTCCTACCGGGCAGCTCGGAGAAGACATCGGGGTTCTGCTGAACCATCCGTCTGGCCTCTTGCCTCTGTTGCTTGGTGAGGGCTTCTCCAATCCTTACTTCTGGTTCGTCCTCTCCGGAGGTCGCTGGAGCCGGATGTGAACGACCCGAAGAGGAGGGAGGTGGGGAAAAAACAGCCATCAGGCTTTCCCGTTCCTGCCAAGGTTTTAATAGGTTGACATGGTATATTTGTTCAGGTTTCCGCCTACCGGGCTGCAGTACTTTATAGTTAACCACCCCGATTCTTTCCTTTATCTCGTAGGGGCCTTGCCACTGAGCCAGGAATTTACTCTCCGCCGTGGGGATCCCCTTTTATTACCTCAGTACATCGTACACCTTCAATGATACCAGGCCACATAGGTTTGAGCTCTAAGTCTGAGCCAAAACCACGATTTTCAGGTGTTTCAAGCCTCCCCTGATGAGCAGTTGTTGTGAAACGCGTCGGGAGTCACCTGCTTGATGGATAGTAGGGTCAGCCACAACAGGGCCAGCTGTGGACTGCCCTTGTAAGGGCGGGAGTTTTTGTGGATTATCTAAGGGTCAGTGGTATCCCAGATAGGGCCAGTGACCAAGCCACTGCTCCCCCCGTGCCGGTATTTGGACTAAGCAGCACTGGAGAAGGACGACACCTCACCGACAAAAGGACTGGGTGAGATGGTTCCACTTTAAGTGGTCCTAATATTGCACTGTATATGACATCCTATTGTCCCTGACCCCCTGCCGCTGTCGGTATAGAGCAGGGTATATGTATTATGAGGTCATTATTTCTTGGGCATCGCATGTCATGGTGCATGTGTTTGGTTGTCCCCTGATAGAGCGTATCACACTAGCTTAGCTCTATAGTGGGACATTCACATTATTTTTGGTCTGGTGTTGATGACGCTGAGTGACAATATTCTGTCTGTTGAGTGGCATGCTACTTCTTGTGTATACACTCATCTTTGAAGGCTGCACTTACACAGCATCTGTCTAATCAGTGATACCACATCAGCTATTTGTGTGTTGTAAAACTCATTACATCTCCGGTGTTGTTCATCTAGGTGAACGTTACCCGTTCCCCTTATTCTGTAAATGATGGTGCCATAGATACACGTAGCACACATTGGTCCCATCATTTCCAGGTTTTAAATGGTGTTTGGATCACAGTTTGTATATCTATTTTAAATAACCCAATTAAAGGTTAAGTTTTAATATCACATGTTGCTATATCTATACCAATTGTACATGTTGGAATTCTTTTCTAATACCTACTGGTTCTGAATTGGTGCTATATTCATACGTGGGGATTAATACCAACACCCGATCCCCGGGTTTAAAGGTCCGCACGGTGGCTTGTCTATTGTAGCGGCCGCTTTGCGCGGCCTGAGCCTCCTGTAAATGCTCCTTCACAATTGGCATGACCGCGCTTATGCGGTTCTGCATACCCAAAATGTGTTCAATCACACTTTTATGGGGGGTGGGCTCTTGCTCCCATGTTTCCTTTGCCAGGTCCAACAATCCTCGGGGATGTCGCCCGTATAACAATTCAAAAGGCGAAAACCCCGTGGATGCCTGTGGCACCTCTCGTATGGCAAACATCAAATAGGGAAGCATCATATCCCAGTCTTTCCCGTCTTTTGAAATCACCCTTTTGAGCATGGTTTTCAGGGTTTTATTGAAACGCTCGACTAAACCGTCCGTTTGAGGATGATACACAGACGTACGCAACTGCTTGATCTGGAGTAGCCGGCATAGCTCTTTGGTCACTTTAGACATGAATGGGGTCCCCTGATCCGTAAGGATCTCCTTGGGCAACCCCACCCGGCAGAACACCGCAAACAACTCCCGAGCTATAAGCTTTGCTGCAGTATGTCTGAGAGGTATCGCCTCGGGATACCGGGTGGCATAGTCAACGATCACTAGGATGTGTTGGTGCCCTCGAGCGGACTTTACGAGGGGCCCCACCAGATCCATCCCTATCCGTTCAAAAGGGACTTCTATAATGGGTAAAGGTACCAACGGACTGCGAAAATGGGTTAGGGGGGCGGTAATCTGACACTCCGGGCAGGTTTCGCAGAACCGTTTTACCTCCCCAAAGACCCCGGGCCAATAGAACCTTTGCAATATTCGCTCCTGCGTTTTCTTGACCCCTAGGTGGCCACTCATCAGGTGTTTATGAGCCAAGTCGAGGACCCGCCGGCGATGCGGCTGGGGCACCACCAACTGTTCTACCCCCACGCCCCGTATTTCATCTACCCGGTAGAGTAAATCCTGCTTAAGAGCGAAATGGGGGTACCTTACCTGTGCACCGAGCAGCTGTGCTACCCCGTCAACTACTGTCACCCGACTCCGGGCGTGTATTAACGTAGGGTCCTGGAGTTGGGCTGTCCCAAACGTATCCGTGGACGCCTCCAACTCCGGGATGGGCTCGACCATCTCAGCCTCTCCTGCCAATACCTCTAGGGGTGACCTATCGGGTTCACACTCTGTCCCTATCATGGTGACCCCTACGGCAGGCGTCCCGGATTCAGGATTGTAGGGCTCAGGTCCCGGACTGACCAATAACTGAGGGGACTTAGGGGGTCCCTTCCATAAAGTCCAAAAATAGGGCAGATCCCTTCCTAGGATCACGTCATAAGGAAGAGTGTTAAGAAGTCCCACCTCATGTTGCACCTGACCGCAAGGTGCTGTGATGGTGACAATCCCCGTGGGATAGTCTCGGCGGTCCCCATGTATGCAAACCACCCCCACGGTACGTCCTGTGGCCTTTATTTTAGCCCTCAAGGTGGATCGCACAAGGGTCACTAAGCTTCCGGAATCCAACAATCCTGTAACCGGACATCCATTCACCTGTATTTGGCACAAGTGGGGCTCCGTCTCTGGGGAGACCAGATCAGCGGTACACACCACCTGAGCATACATTGAACCCCGCCGGGTAACCCCACAATCCATGGGCTCCGTGGTGAGTGGACACTGGGCTTCCATATGTCCCACCCGCTGGCACCGCCAACATCTAATGGGGACGGAAACCCCCTTGACGGGTTGTCGTTTAGGGTACAGAACCTTCCGGACCTCAGGAACGGCGGCCGCGGCCTCAGACGGGACGGTAGGGGACTCCTGCACCGTTGTCAGCGGTGGGTCCTTGGCCCTAGGCTTGGAGGGGCCGGACCGACGGGCGGTACGCAAAGTCTCAGTGTCCCGTATCAAGTCCTGCGTAGCCACATGCCGCTCTACCAAGGACACTAATTGGTCCAGGGTACTCGGGTCGCCCTGTCCTACCCACCGTTGAACGGTGACGGGTAAAGTGCGCACAAAACGATCCACTACTACCCTTTCCACCATTTGCGCCGGGCTCAGAGTGTCAGGCTGCAACCACTTTTTTACAAGATGCAACAAGTCATAGGCCTGGGAGCGTACGGGTTTGGCTTCCTCATAGAACCACTGATTTACCCGCTGAGCCCGTACATAGGTATTCACCCCCAACCGAGCCAGTATTTCGGCTTTCAGGGTCACATAGTCAATGGCGTCCTCGGTACAGAGGTCCAGGTACGGTTTTTGGGGTTCCCCCGTCAGATAGGGCGACAATACCTCAGCCCACTGGGGGGTCGGCAGCTTTTCCCGCTCGGCCACCCGCTCAAACACCGCCAGGAACGCTTCCACATCATCACCCGGGGTCATCTTTTGCAACGCTTGTCTCACCGCTTTCCGGACGCTGCCGTCGTCACCCGGTCCCGGGGTTGTTGCTGCCGGTCCGGCACGGATCGACTTGGCCAGGAGAACCATCTGTTCTTGGTGCCTTTTTTCCTGGGCTTGCAAGGCTTGCTGCTGACGTTTCAATGCCCGGAGCAGGTGTGCATTGGTCTGTTGCTGCTGTGCATTAGCCTGTTGTTGCTGTGCATTAGCCTCTTGTAGCTGTGCATTAGTCTGTTGCTGCTGCCTTAGTATGTCCTCCATGGCGTCGCCGGGTTTGGGCTGTAGTATAGCCGCTCGAATCCAGGACATGTGCTACCGGGTCACCAGGGACGGATGCTACACCTCACCGGCTGTCATGCCCGCCGATTCTCCACCATATGTGAGGTAGCGTGGTCGGCTGCGCAGCAGAAGACACGGGATCCAGGCATTAAGGTTCACAGCACACGGTTTTAATGTCCAAACAAAAGTCCGTAACAAAATACCTGTGTCTCTCCAGCAGAGAGCTCAGGAAGTTCTGTTCACTCCCTCACACCCGGCACACCTGCCCTTGTTCCTGATTCTATTTAACCCTTCCTTCAGCCTGTAGGGACATATATATACACATATACATATATATACACATATACATATATATACACATATATATATATACATATATATATATATATATATATACACATTTATATATACATATATATATATATATATACACATTTATATATACATATATATATACATATATATATATATATATATATATATATATATATATATATACATATATATACATATATATGTGACGCCCCTGGACTAGTCCAGGGTGTCACAGGGAACTGCACTATTCTCTATCCTTGGTGCAGGGCCCACCCTCCTTGGTTCCGGGGTCCGCAACAGTGATTCTGTACTAACAGCACAAATCCTAGTCACCCAAACACTACACTTGTCAGGCACACCAGGGGCGTGGTTCCAGCTGGGAAAGGAACCGCCCACCTATGAGTCAGACAGGCTGGTGGGAGGAGTCAGTTAGACAGTTGGTAGTAACTGAAAAAGAGAGAGGACCTGGGGATTAAGAGCTCCCTGAGGAGAGCCTGGCTGGGTCGCACACAGTGGCCTGTACTTGACGGCTCAGAGATTAGCGGCGTCAGCACAGCGGAGGGATAGGACTTCCCACACAGAGCAGTCACAGAAAATCCCACGTGCCAGCTGCTAAGAGCAGGTCCCAATTAAAAAGAGGGACGGGACCCGAAGGTTTCAAGCCAACGGGGCCAGGGACACACACAGTATACAGTGTATGGAGGAAGGCTCCAGTCCACCACAGAATCACTGAAAGGGACCACCGCACGTGCAGTCACCGAGTGCAGCAGTACCAAGAGACTTTGTTTACCTCAGAGTCTGTGTCCACTGAATGCGTCATCACACCTGAGTGAGTACCCTGGCTCCCCAGCGCCCTGCCGGCCCTATATCAATATAGGCTGTTCCTACCTATTCCCTACCCTGAGTCCCGGGGCCCCTACCTGCGGAGGGAATCACCACCAGGCTGCCCCAACACCATCAGCCCCGGCACTCCCATACAGCAGCGGCGGTATTCCTTATTACCGCACACCGCAGGTGGCGTCACAAATATTCTCCCCCGTAAAAAAAAACCTTTTTGTTTTTCATCAAAGTGTCTGCCGAGCAGTCCGACTGCTGCTAGGGCGTCACACATTGATTTTTGGCGTCACGAACAGGATTGGACTGGACCCACTAACCTGGGTGACGTGCGCCTTCTCCAAAACTGTTGAGCCCAAAGTGAATAAAAAAAAAAAAAAATTCAGTTGCCGCCATCTTGCTGCTGAAAACCAAGGGGGCATAGAAAGATGTCGGCGCCGGGTGAAGCGAGCGCAGCGGCAGTTCCCCCTCAAGATCAAGGTGACATGGACGCACGAGCGACCGCGCAGATAATGCCAATGACTTTACCGTATGTGCCAGGCGCTACCTGGCTACCACAATATGATGGTTCCCCTGACACTCTGCAAGGATTCAAAAGAAAAATCCGCACACTTCTGGATATGTTTGGGATGAATGACCGGCAGCAAGCGTCTGTACTACTCGGCCAGTTATCAGGCGCCGCAGAGATGGAGGCGGAGACCTGGACAGATCAGGACCGGGCCTCAGTAACTGCCATTTTTGAACGTCTGCGACTTTCCTTTGAAAACCGCACTGAGGCAGAACTCCGGATAAAGTTTTACAACTGCAAGCAGCGCCCACAAGAAAGCATTAGAGACTATGCTCTGAGGCTGCAATCAGCGCTACGGACTCTCAAACTAACCATTCCCATCAGTGAAGCTGAAGGAAACAAGGTGCTTGTTGAACAGTTTCTGCAAGGCCTGGGGTTAGTGGAGGACCGCAAGCAGCTACGGCTGTGGACTCTGGAATATCCTGCAATGGACTTTGCTGTTTTAAAAGACCGAGCCATCAAGGCTTTGCAAACCCCAGAGCCAACTGATTCTCCTGCTACGTCCTGGCAAGCCGGCACTTCTCCTCTACATGTGCCACCTCCTGTTAGAGCACTGCCAGAGCCAAAGACCCCAGCAGCGCCTGCAGGCGATACCAGTGATTTGTCTTTACAGGTGCAGCAGCTGAGCAGTGATGTTGCAAGGATCCTAGAGGCAATGCAGCTCAAGCCCAAGACCAAGCCGGCGGAGAAGATCCAGCTTGCTAACTGCCCAGATGACGTCCCTTGGATGAGAGGGAGGACCTCGACATACAGAGGAAGGAACCGTGACCGGTATGAAAACCTTGTTTGTTATAGGTGCAACAAGACTGGTCACTACGCCCGTTATTGTCCTTTAAACGGGCCACCCCTGGGGCCAAGGGCCACTCCCCAGGACTAAATCAACAAGGCCCAGCAGACTGGCGGGAGCGGTATGTTGGAGGAAGGACCATCGTTTCCATCACCTTGGATGGGATTCCGACTTCAGCACTTCTTGATACCGGCTCCCAGGTAACAACTATACCCCAAGTACTGTATACCAAATTCTGGTCAACTGAGGAACTCGCCCCACCGGACAATGACCTCACCATTTATGCTGTAAATGGTTTACCAGTAACACAACTCGGGTTCAAGGAGGTAACCATCAAGGTGGGCAGGGTGGAGTTAGCACGCCAAGGACTCATAGTAGTGCAGAATGACCCTAGTGACCGGAACCCTAAGATGATTTTGGGGACTAATGTTATTGAGAATTGTATGGGGGAAGTATTGTTTCTTCTCCAACAGCTCTCTGAAACTGCAGGAACGGGACGCCAGAGGGTCCTGCAAAGAGAGATTCGAGACCTCCAGCAGAGGCAACAGGTAAATTTGTCTGGTGGGGAAATTGGCGGTGTACGGGTAATGGATGCAGCTCCTGTGGTAGTGCCCCCACGGAGTGAGATGATGATATGGTGCAGGGCAGCTGTAGGCTCCCGTGGACAGAATTACCAGGCAGTGGTAGAG
Source organism: Anomaloglossus baeobatrachus (assembly GCF_048569485.1). NCBI lineage: Eukaryota > Metazoa > Chordata > Amphibia > Anura > Aromobatidae > Anomaloglossus > Anomaloglossus baeobatrachus. Next base: position 215,660,568 of record NC_134355.1, on the reverse strand, counting down.
GCCCTGCCTTCAGAGCACTGGTCTACAGTACTGACAGCCAGAGGGGTAGTCGATGTCCGTAAGGGGAGAGTGCCCGTGCGAGTGTTGAATTGCGGGGAGGAAGAGGTTAGACTGCCCAGGTATGCTACCATAGCCAAATTGTACACTGTGAGTGAGAATTTCATCTAGACAGTAAAGTCCTCAGCCACACCAGATCAGTCAGCCACAGACAGTTCCCAGATTCAGCAAGAACAGTGGTGTCAAGAGTTACATGTAGGTACTGACTCCACTCCACTACATCAAAAACAAGGGGTCTACAGGGTGGTTCAGGAGTATGAGCAAGTGTTTAGTAAACACCCATTAGACTTTGGGAGGGTGAAAGGGGTTCAGCATCATATACCCACAGGCATTCATCCACCTATAAAGGAAAGGTATAGGCCCATACCACCTGCTCACTACCAGTGTGCCAAAGACATGCTGAGAAGTATGAAGGAGGCTGGGGTCATCCGTGATAGTTGCAGCCCCTGGGCAGCCCCGCTAGTCCTAGTGAAGAAGAAAGACGGCACTATGAGGATGTGCGTGGACTATAGGAGAATTAACAACATCACACATAAGGATGCCTATCCACTGCCCAGAATTGAAGAGTCCTTGACTGCATTAAGATCTGCAAATTACTTCTCTACCCTTGACCTCACTAGTGGTTATTGGCAAGTGTCCGTTGCTGAGGAGGATCGCGAGAAGACCGCCTTTGCCACCCCGATGGGATTATGTGAATTTAACAGCATGCCATTCGGGCTGTGCAATGCACCTGGTACGTTTCAACGACTCATGGAGAGCTGTTTAGGCCATTGCAACTTCGAGACTGTCCTGCTGTACCTGGACGACGTAATTGTATATTCCAAGACCTATGAGGAGCATCTGGGACATCTGGCAGAAGTATTTGAAGCCCTTTCCAGGTACGGGATGAAACTAAAACCCTCCAAATGTCACCTGCTGAAGCCCAAAGTCCAATACCTGGGGCATGTGGTAAGTGCCGAAGGTGTGGCTCCGGACCCTGAGAAAATCACAGCTATCCAGAACTGGCCCAGGCCTCAGAACATCAAAGAGGTGCGCCAATTCCTGGGATTGATGGGGTACTACCGGAGGTTCGTGAAAGGCTATACCAAGATGGCATCCCCCTTACAAGATCTCCTAGTCGGACAAAGAAAGCACGGCAAGACTTCTGGCTCTCCATTCACATGGGGTGAGGAGCAGGAGAAGTCCTTCAAGTGGATGAAGTCAGCTTTGACAGGAGATGAGATTCTGGCATATCCTGACTATAACCTCCCATTTGTGCTGTACACTGATGCCAGCAACGTGGGGCTGGGAGCTGTTCTATCCCAGGTACAGGATGGCAAGGAAAAGGTGATTGCATACGCCAGCAGGAAACTCCGTCCAACAGAAAGAAATCCTGAGAACTATAGTTCTTTCAAGCTGGAGTTCTTAGCACTTGTTTGGGCAGTGACAGAGAAGTTTAAGCATTACCTGGCTTCTGCAAAATTCACCGTATATACAGACAATAACCCGTTGACACACCTGGACACGGCGAAGCTTGGAGCTTTGGAGCAGCGGTGGGTAGCACGACTGGCAAATTACGATTTCACTATAAAGTACAGGGCTGGTCGCAAGAACGCTAACGCTGATGCGTTGTCCAGGATGCCCCAGTTGTGTGATGATGGGAGGCATGAAGATGACCTGGAGGAGATTGAGATACCTGCTTTCCATCGCCCTACTGATAGAGTGAAACCCCGATATTCTAGTGATCAGCAAGAGGCGACCTTCAACCCATTGCCCCACCATGGTTGGCAAGAAGCCCAAGATAATGACCCTGCAATCAGATTGATAAAGGCATTGATATCCGAGGCTGATTTACACCTTGAACCAGATGCTCCAGAAGAAGCTAAGAAATTGTGGAAAGAAAGAAGTCGTCTGTGTTTCCATGGAGGCAAGTTGTGCAGAAGTCTCATTAATCCAAAAACGCATGAGAGAATATGCCAGATAGTAATACCCACAGCATATGCACCAGTGGTGTTGGAGGCCTATCATGATAGAGCTGGGCACTTTGGTTGGA
>NC_134355.1:215568479-215645979 GCF_048569485.1 Anomaloglossus baeobatrachus | reverse complement strand
AATATGAGAGTTTTCACATCCAAATCGGAGAAAGGGTTTAGGAATCATAGCTCTGTAATGCATAGCCTCCTCTTTTTAAAGGGACCAAAAGTAATTGGACAAGGGACTCTAAGGGCTGCAATTAACTCTGAAGGCGTCTCCCTCGTTAACCTGTAATCAATGAAGTAGTTAAAAGGTCTGGGGTTGATTACAGGTGTGTGGTTTTGCATTTGGAAGTTGTTGCTGTGACCAGACAACATGCGGTCTAAGGAACTCTCAATTGAGGTGAAGCAGAACATCCTGAGGCTGAAAAAAAAAGAAAAAATCCATCAGAGAGATAGCAGACATGCTTGGAGTAGCAAAATCAACAGTCGGGTACATTCTGAGAAAAAAGGAATTGACTGGTGAGCTTGGGAACTCAAAAAGGCCTGGGCGTCCACGGATGACAACAGTGGTGGATGATCACCGCATACTTTCTTTGGTGAAGAAGAACTCGTTCACAACATCAACTGAAGTCCAGAACACTCTCAGTGAAGTAGGTGTATCTGTCTCTAAGTCAACAGTAAAGAGAAGACTCCATGAAAGTAAATACAAAGGGTTCACATCTAGATGCAAACCATTCATCAATTCCAAAAATAGACAGGCCAGAGTTACATTTGCTGAAAAACACCTCATGAAGCCAGCTCAGTTCTGGAAAAGTATTCTATTGACAGATGAGACAAAGATCAACCTGTACCAGAATGATGGGAAGAAAAAAGTTTGGAGAAGAAAGGGAACGGCACATGATCCAAGGCACACCACATCCTCTGTAAAACATGGTGGAGGCAACGTGATGGCATGGGCATGCATGGCTTTCAATGGCACTGGGTCCCTTGTGTTTATTGATGACATAACAGCAGAGAAGAGTAGCCGGATGAATTCTGAAGTGTACCGGGATATACTTTCAGCCCAGATTCAGCCAAATGCCACAAAGTTGATCGGACGGCGCTTCATAGTACAGATGGACAATGACCCCAAGCATACAGCCAAAGCTACCCAGGAGTTCATGAGTGCAAAAAAGTGGAACATTCTGCAATGGCCAAGTCAATCACCAGATCTTAACCCAATTGAGCATGCATTTCACTTGCTCAAATCCAGACTTAAGACGGAAAGACCCACAAACAAGCAAGAACTGAAGGCTGCGGCTGTAAAGGCCTGGCAAAGCATTAAGAAGGAGGAAACTCAGCGTTTGGTGATGTCCATGGGTTCCAGACTTAAGGCAGTGATTGCCTCCAAAGGATTCGCAACAAAATATTGAAAATAAAAATATTTTGTTTGGGTTTGGTTTATTTGTCCAATTACTTTTGACCTCCTAAAATGTGGAGTGTTTGTAAAGAAATGTGTACAATTCCTACAATTTCTATCAGATATTTTTGTTCAAACCTTCAAATTAAACGTTACAATCTGCACTTGAATTCTGTTGTAGAGGTTTCATTTCAAATCCAATGTGGTGGCATGCAGAGCCCAACTCGCGAAAATTGTGTCACTGTCCAAATATTTCTGGACCTAACTGTATATATGTATATATGTATATATGTATATATATATATATATATATATATATATATATATATATATATATATATATGTATATATATATATATATATATATATGTATATATATAAATATAGTACTGACCAAAAGTTTGGACACACCTCATCTCTAGAACAACTATTAAGAGGAGACTTTGTGCAGCAGTCCTTCATGGTAAAATAGCTGCTGTTGTTTGGGCTAAACAACACAAGGAATGGACATTAGACCAGTGGAAATCTGTGCTTTGGTCTGATTAGTCCAAATTTGAGATCTTTGGATCCAACTACCGTGTCTTTGTAGAAAAGGTGAACAGATGGACTCTACATACCTTGTTCTCACCGTGAAGCATGAAGGAGGAGGTGTGATGGTGTGGGGTTGCTTTCCTGGTGACACTGTTGGGAATTTATTCAAAATTTAAGGCATACTAAACAAGCATGGCTACCACAGCATCTTGCAGCGGCATGCTATTCCATCCGGTTTGCGTTTAGTTGGACCATCATTTATTTTTCAACAGGACAATGACCCCAAACACACCTCCAGGCCGTGTAAGGGCTATTTGACTAAGAAGGAGAGTGATGGGATGCTACGCCAGATGACCTGGCCTCCACGTCACCAGACCTGAACCCAATCGAGATGGTTTGGGGTGAGCTGGACCGCAGAGTGAAGGCAAAAGGACCACCTGCTAAGCATTTCTGGGAACTCCTTCAAGACTGTTAAAAAAACATTTCTGGTGACTACCTCTTGAAGCTCATCAAGAGAATGCCAAGAGTGAGCAAAGCAGTAATCAAAGCAAAAGGTGGCTACTTTGAAGAACCTAGAACATAAGACATATTTTCAGTTGTTTCACAGTTTTTTTGTTAAGTATTTCATTCCACATGTTTTCATTCATAGTTTTGAGGTCTTCAACGTGAATCTACAATTTTTAGGGTCATGAAAATAAAAAAAACTGCTTGAATGAGAAGGTGAGTCTAAACTTTTGGTCTGTACTGTATATATAGATATACAGTCCCTGACAGAAGTTCTGTCGCTTATCCATGTTATGTAAATAAAAGCATATAACCTGACTTTAAATTCATCCATTGGTTTCATAAATTACTCTTTTGAAAGCTGAAACCCTCCCAAATTTGGTTTAGGTTATGAAAATAAAGTTGTTGCAAATATTTATCATTTAATGATCACAGAAAGGTCAGATTTTGGCAAGACAAAAGTTTTGTTGCCTTGTCATATAATGCACCTAATCCTAGTTTACATCCTCACTATGCTCACTAAATGATCGGTTAATTAGTGGGTGTGTATAAAAAGAAACCCAGCACCCCAGACCTTCACTTGAACTGCAACTTCAACCTATGTTAACCTTTGACAACATGCCAAAAATCCACCCTGCGACCAAAGCCTTGATTATCAAGAGGCAGAAGACCAGATCCACTGCAGAGGTGGCTGGCACCTTTAATGTGTATTAGCGTCAAGTACAAAGAATTAAAAAAATGATTTGAATTGACTGGAGATGTTTATGACAAGCCCAGGTCCGGCAGACCCCGCAAGACAACTGCTCAGGAGGAACGTTTGTTGGTTAGAAAATCCAAAGCATGCCTCTCTTCCACTGCAGCAGAGCTCCAAAAGGCCTGGTCACCTCAAGTCCCTGTGTCAACTAGAACAGTTTGTAGGATTCTGTCTCGAAATGGCCTCCATGGTCAAATCAGTGCCCAGAAGCCAGCACTAAACAAAATGAAATTAAGAAACTGTGTGGAATTTGCTAAGTCCCACAGCCTGCTAAACAGATGGATGCTGGAAAAGTGGCAGAAGGTCGATTTCTTTGATGAATCTTCAGTTGAATTACACCTCAGCTGCCGCAAATACTGCAGGAGAACTACTGGAGCCTGTATGGATCCAGAAACAGTTAAGTTTGGTGGTGGAAAGATCATGGTCTGGGGTTACATTCTGTGTGGGGGTGTGCGAAACATTTGCAAGGTGGAAGGCAATATCAATAGCTTAAAATAAGTATTAGCTACCTCTTACATTCCCAATCATAAAAGGAGTCTAATTCTGCAGCAGGATGGTGCTCCATCTCATACATCCATCTACAAAAAAGTTCCTCCTGGCAAAGAAGATCAAGGTGCTCAAGGATTGGCCAGCCCAGTCACCAGACATGAACATCATTGAGCATATTTGGGGTAGGATGAAAGAGGAAGCTTGGAAGACAAAACCAAATAATCTATATGAAATCTGTAGGCATGTAAGAGTGCATTCTTTGCTATTCCTGATGACTTCATCAATAAATTGTATGAATCATTGTTGAACCGCATGGATGCAGTCCTTCAGGCTTATGGAAGTCACACAATAAATATGGCTCTAATAGCACCACAACTTCATTCACCAATGTTATGCAACATATCTTTGTATTAGAAGTTAATTATATGTTTGAATTTCACATTATTTTCTGTGGACAACAAACCTTTTGTCATGCCATAATCTGACCTTTCTGTGTTCATTAAATGATCAATATTTAAGCTTTGCAGCAACCTTATTTTCATAACCTAAACCAAATTTGGGAGGATTTCAGCTTTTAAAGAGTAATTTCTGAAAACAATTTAAAGTCAGGGGTTATAAGCTTTTATTTACATAACATGGATAACAGAACTTCTGTCAGGGACTAATATATATATATATATATATATATATATATATATATATATATATATATATATATATATATAATTGCCTTATTCTGTCTGTCTGTCTGTCTGTCATGCTTCAAAATTGTGTCCTTCCGGTGACATTGTGTCCTTACGGTGACACAAAGCTGATTGGCCGCTGGGCTCACCATGGCCCTGCCCCCCCACACGGATTGGCCTCTCGCCCCGGCTCTCTGCAGGCCCCGCCCCCCTCACGCAATGCACGCTCGCTCTGGCCCAACTGACACGTAGCTCCGACTCCCAGGTGAGTACACACACACATCACATCACACTCACACACACCTCACACATCACATCCACACACTCACAACATCCTGGGATATCGCTTGCTTCTACACCGGCTCCGTCAGGATCCCAGCAGCGCCAGACATAACCTTGCGATGCTGGGATCTTGACGGAGCCCGTGAACGCTGGTAACCATTATACACATCGGGTAACTAAGGTCCCTTAGTTACCCGATGTGTATCATAGTTACCAGTGTACACCGGCTTACACTCACTCTCACACACACCTCACACATACATCACATCGCATCCACATACTCACAGCATCCGGAGATATCGCTTGCTTCTCGGCCTCGATACTGTGCTGTGTGCTTCCAGGACCTGCCGGAGGATCACATGGCCAGAAGCATGTGGTATCTCCGCATGTTGTGAGTATGAGCGCGTATGTGCAATATCGTCAGTGTGTGTGTGCGTGAGTGTATGCGATCGGGTGTGTGTGAGTATATGCGATCGGGTGTGGGTGTGTGTGTGTGTGGGGTGAGTGTATGCGATCGGATCTGTGAGTGTCGGCAGAGGAGCACGGCGTGCTGGAGGAGGCTGGGAGGAGAGAGGCTGATCCTGGGGAAGGCTGGGATGGGGAGGCTGATGCTGGAGACAGAGAGGCTGATGCTGGGGACAGAGAGGCTGATGCTGGGGACAGAGAGGCTGATGCTGGGGACAGAGAGGCTGATGCTGGAGACAGAGAGGCTGATGCTGGAGACAGAGAGGCTGATGCTGGAGACAGAGAGGCTGATGCTGGAGACAGAGAGGCTGATGCTGGAGACAGAGAGGCTGATGCTGGGGACAGAGAGGCTGATGCTGGGGACAGAGAGGCTGATGCTGGGGACAGAGAGGCTGATGCTGGGGACAGAGAGGCTGATGCTGGGGACAGAGAGGCTGATGCTGGGGACAGAGAGGCTGATGCTGGGGACAGAGGCTGATGCTGGGGACAGAGGCTGATGCTGGGGACAGAGAGGCTGATGCTGGAGACAGAGAGGCTGATGCTGGAGACAGAGAGGCTGATGCTGGAGACAGAGAGGCTGATGCTGGAGACAGAGAGGCTGATGCTGAAGACAGAGAGGCTGATGCTGGGGACAGAGAGGCTGATGCTGGGGACAGAGAGGCTGATGCTGGGGACAGAGAGGCTGATGCTGGGGACAGAGAGGCTGATGCTGGGGACAGAGAGGCTGATGCTGGGGACAGAGAGGCTGATGCTGGGGACAGAGAGGCTGATGCTGGGGCAGCATGGCGGATGGAGCACATTTGGGAGTGCGCAGCATGGCGGATGGAGCACGTTTGGGAGTGCGCAGCATGGCGGATGGAGCACGTTTGGGAGTGCGCAGCATGGCGGATGGAGCACGTTTGGGAGTGCGCAGCATGGCGGATGGAGCACGTTTGGGAGTGCGCAGCATGGCGGATGGAGCACGTTTGGGAGTGCGCAGCATGGCGGATGGAGCACGTTTGGGAGTGCGCAGCATGGCAGATGGAGCACGTTTGGGAGTGCGCAGCATGGCGGCTGGAGCACGTTTGGGAGTGCGCAGCATGGCGGATGGAGCACGTTTGGGAGTGCGCAGCATGGGGTATGCAGCACGATGGGGAGTGCGGAGTATGGCGGATGGAGCACGTTTGGGAGTGCGCAGCATGGCGGATGGACCACGTTTGGGAGTGCGCAGCATGGCGGATGGAGCACGTTTGGGAGTGTGCAGCATGGGAGATGGAGCACGATGGGGAGTGCGCAGCACGGCGGATGGAGCACGTTTGGGAGTGCGCAGCATGGAGGATGGAGCACGATGGGGAGTGCGCAGCATGGGGGATGGAGCACGTTTGGGAGTGCGCAGCATGGCGAATGGAGCACGTTTGGGAGTGCGCAGGATGGGAGATGGAGCACGATGGGGGGTGCGCAGCATAGGGGATGGAGCACGTTTGGGAGTGCGCAGCATGGCGGATGGAGCACGTTTGGGAGTGCGCAGCATGGAGGATGCAGCACGATGGGGAGTGCGGAGTATGGCGGATGGAGCACGTTTGGGAGTGCGCAGCATGGCGGATGGACCACGTTTGGGAGTGCGCAGCATGGCGGATGGACCACGTTTGGGAGTGCGCAGCATGGCGGATGGAGCACGTTTGAGAGTGCGCAGCATGGGATATGGAGCACGATGGGGAGTGCGCTGCATGGGGGATGGAGCACGATGGGGAGAGCGGAGTATGGCGGATGGAGCACATTTGGGAGTGCGCAGCATGGCGGATGGAGCACGTTTGGGAGTGCGCAGCATGAGAGATGGAGCATGATGGGGAGTGCGCAGCATGGCGGATGGAGCACGTTTGGGAGTGCGCAGCATGGGGGATGGAGCACGATGGGGAGTGCGCAGCATGGCGGAAGGAGCACGTTTGGGAGTGCGCAGCATGGCGGATGGAGCACGTTTGGGAGTGCGCAGCATGGCGGATGGAGCACGTTTGGGAGTGCGCAGGATGGGAGATGGAGCACGATGGGGGGTGCGCAGCATGGGGGATGGAGCACGATGGGGAGTGCGCTGCATGGGGGATGGAGCACGATGGGAAGTGCACACCTCTCCCCAACACACACACACACACACGCGCACTGCACAACACACCACACACACCCACTGGGAACCACAAACAACTGCCCTACACAGACACCCACACACACAGACAACGCTGCACACACAAATATACGCACATACCGCACAACACACACATTGCACAAAACATACCTCCCCCCAAAACACACCACACACACACAAACCGCGCAACACACACACAACGCTACAGACACACAGCGCTCCACAAACAACGCAACACACAAACAACACCCCTCTCACCCCCCATCACACCCAGACAACATCCAGAACATGTACAGCGCCGTATACAAACACTTGGTAACTACACACAACAACATCTATATATCTATATATCTATATATATATATATATATAACAAAAATCATACATGAACTACACAATACGTAAATTCTAGAATACCCGATGCGTAGAATCGGGCCACCTTCTAGTATGTATATATATATATATATATATATATATATATATATATATATATATATATATATATATACACACACACACACACATACATATACATACACACGCTATATAGTTGCATAAAAAGAAATCATTACAAAAAATGATGTAGCGCTCCGCAATGTTTTTGATTCTCAGCGCAAAAAAAGCAGACGGCTACGGGCTGCAACTCCCATCTGCCTGGCTTTACCTTGGCTGGCAATTAAAATACAGGAAGCCTATAAATTAAAAAAAAAAATTGTGGGCTCCCGCTATATTTTGATTGCCAGCCAGGTGAAACCAAGCAGCTGGGGACTAAGATTCTCAGCATGGTAAGGCCCAAGTGTTCAGGGCCCCCACGCTAAAATCCGCAGCCGCTCCTGGAAATGGCACATTGTTTCTTAGCGCCATTTCTAGGCGCTTTACTCGGCTCTTTCAGCGGCCAAATTAGACATGGCAACCATGAATTTCAAGTAAACAGTAGAAAAAAAACAATTTATTTTTTATTACAAATAAAACAAAAAAACAAACAAACATTTAGAGCCTATCTTTATTATAAAAAAAAATCCTTAGTCTGATGTAGTCCACAGTAATCACCAATTTTGTTAGAGAAGAACACCCATACCAACAACCCACAGGATAAGTAAAACTGTAATTTATAATATATTCATAATCATGGGTGTGGGGGTATATAGAACCAATAGGACCATTTGGAAAAAAATCATAACAGTACCGAAGAAGAAAAAACGAACAAAAGGTCACAAAATAACAATATGTTTATTAGTATTCGATAAAAAGAGCATGTATTAGATATTTAAATGATATGCTCTGAAGAAGACGGCACCGAAACGTGCGCATTTAGGGGTGGGTGTCACACACCTGGATTTGTGCCCCAACTATATTTTGGTAAATCTACTCATTTATCTATATTTACTTTGTATCTATTACTGGTTCTACATGACTTTATATGACTATTTAGCATCATGGATACCTATTATATTATGGAGCAGTTCCCTCTTACACTGCATACCTGCAACCTCATGTGGTTAGTATATATTTTATTATAGCCACATACTATTGATAATTTCGGTTGGTGCATGCTCCACACGTACTTGAGTAAAAATTTAGTGTTATTACCACTGCAGCATATTATGGCAGCAATTAGGCGTTTGTATGTTGTTTAATGTTAGGTTACCCCTTCTTAGCACGTGACACTTTATTTCCCCTTGCTGTTTAATCAATTTTGTACTTTAATCCTTTTTTAAATTTTTACACACACCCCTTTTTTGCATACCGTGTGGTTTGCGGGTTACCTCATTTGAGACACCCTTCTCTTTCCAGCCAATGGTTGTGTTTTTTAAAAATAATTTAAATATCTAATGTATGCTCTTTTTATCAAATACTAATAAAGATAGTTATTTTGTGACCTTTTGGTGTAGTCCACAGGTAGAGCATTGTCAACTCTGGTTCATCACTCTGCACGTACAGCATCAATACAGACTGAGAAGCAGGCTGACACTGAGGCCGGAGTTCCACTTACGTATGAGTCGTGCAGTCTCGATTCAGCATCATCCGGCACGGACTGACACTCTTCGGACATGAGCACCTCAGCTGCATGGAAATACATGCAGCCGACCGCTCCTGTCATGACAGTGTGCGGCCATACCGGGTGATGCGATGAGAGACTCGCACAGTGACAGTCAAAGTTCAATCGAATCCATGAGCCATAGACTAGGGTGAACGCGGAGGTCATCACGAACATGGTCGAAAACAGTCGAATATTGCCGAGTGACAAGCAGTGCAATGCATATCCCCGGAAGTTAACAGGACCTGCCATGACATCATAGCCATGTGACCAGTCTAACCAAGTGTCTGTACAACATTTACACCAGACTGGTCACATGGCTATGAAATCATGGAAGATCCTTTAGTCAGTGATGCTTACTGGGGGCACAACAATGATCGGACATGGAAGCAGAAGCGTCCAGGAATCAAAGTCTGCAGATTGCGTCACAGGACCTATAAGTAGGATCATAATGTTTTTTAATAATGTCCAAACTGTAACACGAACTTCCCAGGAAAGCTCGTGTACACGATCACTACAGTGCTGGCCAAAAGTATTGGCACCCCTGCAATTCTATCAGAGAATACTCAGTTTCTTCTTGAAAATGATTGCAATCACAAATTCTTTGGTATTATTATCTTCATTTAATTTGTCTTCAATGAAAAAGAAAAAAAAATGTCAAAGCCAAATTGGATATAATTCCACACCAAACATAAAAAAGGTGGTAGACAAAAGTATTGGCACGGTTTGAAAAATCATGTGATGCTTCTTTAATTTATGTAATTAACAGCACCTTTAACTTAGGCAATCCGGCTAACAGGTGTTGTTAATAACTAAATCACACTTGCAGCCAGTTGACATGGATTAAAGTTGACTTTACCTCTTTCCTGTGTCCTTGTGTGTACCACATTGAGCATGGAGAAAAGAAAGAAGACCAAAGAACTGTCTGAGGACTTGAGAATCCAAATTGTGAGGAAGCATGAGCAATCTCAAGGCTACAAGTCCATCTCCAAAGACCTGAAAGTTCCTGTGTCTACGGTGTGCAGTGTCATCAAGAAGTTTAAAGGCCATGGCACAGTGGCTAACCTCCTTAGGTGTGGAAGGAAAAGAAAAATTGACGAGAGATTTCAACGCAAGATTGTGCGGATGGTGGATAAAGAACCTCGACTAACATCCAAACAAGTTCAAGCTGCCCTGCAGTCCGAGGGTACAACAGTGTCAACCCGTAATATCTGTCGGTGTCTGAATGAAAAGGGACTATATGGTAGGATACCCAGGAAGACCCCAATTCTTACCCCGAGACATAAAAAAAAACAGGCTGGAGTTTGCCAAAACTTACCTGAGAAAGCCTAAAACATTTTGGAAGAATGTTCTCTGGTCAGATGAGACAAAAGTAGAGCTTTTTGGGAAAAGCCATCAACATCGAGTTTACAGGAAAAAAAAAAAAAAGGCATTCAAAGAAAAGAACACGGTCCCTACAGTCAAACATGGCAGGGGTTCCCTGATGTTTTGGGGTTGCTTTGCTGCCTCTGGCACTGGACTGCTTGACTGTGTGCATGGCATTATGAAGTCTGAAGACTACCAACAAATTTTGCAGCATAATGTAGGGGCCCAGTGTGAGCAAGCTGGGTCTCCCTCAGAGCTCATGGGTCTTCCGGCAGGACAATGACCCAAAACACACTTCAATAAGCACTAGAAAATGGTTTGATAGAAAGCACTGGAGACTACTAAAGTGGCCAGCAATGAGTCCAGACCTGAATCCCATTGAATACCTGTGGAGAGATCTCAAAATGGCAGTTTGGAGAAGGCACCCTTAAAATCTCAGGGACCTGGAGCAGTTTGCCAAAGAAGAATGGTCTAAAATTCCAGCAGAGCATTGTAAGAAAACTCATTGATGGTTACCGGAAGCGGTTGTTCGCAGTTATTTTGGCTAAAGGTTGTGCAACCAAGTATTAGGCTAAGGGTGCCAATACTTTTGTCTGGCCCATTTTTGGAGTTTTGTGTAAAATGATCAATGATTTGATTTTTGTTTCATTCTCTTTTGTGTTTTTTCATTGCAAGCAAATTAAATGAAGATAAAATACCAAAGAATTTATGATTGCAATCATTTTCAAGAAGAAACTGAGTATTAATCTGACAGAATTGCAGGGGTGCCAATACTTTTGGCCAGCACTGTATGTGTTCGGTGCGAGCCCCGAACTTTACAGTTCTGGATCGGCCATCACTAGTAGAGATATGAAATGTGGGTGTAAGAAAGAAGAAAAAAGAGCGAAGAGAAAAGACAGAAAAGAGAAAAGAAAAAAAGAAAGAATGAAAAAGAGAAGGAAGAGGCATAAGAAAAATAAAAATAGAGAGAAGGGGAAGGACAAACAAGGAGAGGTGGAAAGGAAAAGAGAGGGAGCGGGAGGAGGGAGAGGGGGAGGGGAAAAAAGGGGAAAAAAGGAAAGGGGGAGAGAAAAAAAAGGGGAAAAAAAAAGAAAAAAGGGGGAGGGGAAAGAGTTAAAGAAAGAGGAGGGGACAGGAAAAAATGGAGGGGAAGAGGGGGAGAGAGAAAGAGAGATAGAGAAAAAGATAGGGAAAGAGAAAAAAGAAAGACAGAAAGAAAGGGAGAGTGAAAAAAAAAAAGGGAGAGAGGCAGAGACAAAAAGATAGGGATACAAAGGAAAGAGAGAAATATATGGGGAGAGAGAGACAGTGCGAGTAGTGAATATGGAGGTAATACCTGTGATACCTTGCTAATCTCTGGCTTTTTCTGTCTTTTTGTCTTCTGTTTCTGGATTTCTTCCAGACAGCCTCCCAGCTCTTGATTCCTTCCCCATACATAGATGGTCAACTGCTCCAATCATGTTTTATTCCTCATATTCTCTAAATTATTGCCCCATATTCTGATCACCAATAACTGGATTCAGGTCAATGTTTAATAAAAAGCAATTATTTTCACACTTTTGGGAGTGCTCGGATTACTTGATCTCTCTATTACGTATTCGGAACCTACCGAAGCACCCCTATCTACACCAGAAGTTCCATGTTACATCTCACTAAGTAGGAACATGACCTGGGACAAAGCACCTAATGCTTCAGTTACATGGATAGAAAATGTTTGGATTTTGACAGAATAATGCAATGGTAATAAATAATCAATGCATTTATTTTTCAATTACCAACATAAGCACATAAATTACTAAGGGATTTAAACTTGCTAACATATTACCTTTAACCCCTTCACCCCCGTTTTTTTTTTCCGTTTTTAGTCTTTGTTTATTTTGTTCCCCCTCTTCCAAGAGCCGTAACTTTTTTTTATTTTTCCATCAATATAGCCATATGAGGGCTTGTTTTTTGTGGGACAAGTTGTACTGTTTAATGAAACCATTAGTTTCACCATATAGTGTACTGAAAAATGTGAAAACAAATCCAAGGGTGGTGAAATTGCAAAAAAAAGTGCAATTGTATGATTGTTTTTGGGATATTTTATTCACTCTGTTCACTTTATGGTAAACCTGATGTGTCCATATGATGTCTCTGGGGAATACAACTGAGTAGATACCAAAATGTATATTTTTATCTAAAGGGTTAAAAAAATTCAGAAGTTTGTCCAAAAAAAGAATTGCGCTTTTGCGCCATTTTCTGAGACCTGTAGTGTTCTCATTTTTCAGAATCTGTGGCTTATTTTTTGCATCTTGAGCTGGCATTTTAATTATACCATTTTTGTGCGGATGTTACTTTTTGATCGCCAGTTATTGCATTTTAAATAATGTTTGCATTTTTTTTTTCTCGCTACATTGTGTACCGATCAGATTATTTGGCTTTATACTTTGATAGATTGGGCATTACTCATCATGGTGATATCAAAATTTTTTTTTTATTTTGTTTTAACTTATTTTCAATGGGGCGAATGTGGGGTGATTTGAACTTTTATTTTTTTCATATGTATAAAAACTTTTTTTTTTACATTTTTATTTTTTACTATAGTCCCTCCTCTAGGGGACTTTATCACTGCACAGTCTGATTGACTGTGCATTTCTGTTGAGCTGCACAGCTCTCATCAACAAAAATGCAGCGTTCCTGTTAGAGCAGAACCCTGTCGGCTCTAACAGGAAATAAGTCATGATAGCGAAACGGGTTATCACGTGACCTATTGCTACCATGGAAACCATTAGATCACGGTGATCGCGTCAGGGGGCCGCCGATGGAGGCGGGGAATGGAGTGTTCCCTGCCGCAGACTTTTAAACCACGCTGTTCGCATTTGACAGTGCGATCTAAGTGGCAAGCAGACCCAGATGGATCGTGGATTGACTTGCGCCTGATAGCGCCATATATCTGTTGTTCAAATCAGCAGACATGTGCAGGGATCACTGGCGGCTTGCCGCAGCAGTTGGAGGTGATTACCCTGACATGACCAAGGATGTATTGGTATGTCCTTGGTTGTAAAGGAGTTAAGGCCATGTTCAAACTGGCGTATATCATCTGATGTGAGAGAATCAGATGCGATATGCTAATGACACTCAACAAACTCAGAGCGTGAGCCAAGTGTCATTTACTGTGATCTGAATCTCACATGAGCGGAGAAGAGGGAGAGAGTAAACTCTTCATCTTCATTTTTTGTCTCTGTGTATATCAGACTCTACTGATATCATCCGATTGCAGTCCAATGTTTCACACACACCCATAGACTTATACAAGTTCACATGCTGGGAGATACGCTGCAAGATTTTTTTTTCTTATGCTGATTGAAAAACACTGATCGGCACTGCCCCATAGTTTAACATTTGAGCGAGTGCAATCCATCCGAGTTATACGCAAGTGTGAGCGAGCGCTAACTGCTTAAAGGAGAACCATCTCTTGGGAATTCTCATGCCGTAAAAGAAAGCCAAATACAAACCCTTCAACCTAATTAGAATCTAGGTGATAGCATTGTATGAAGGGAAACAAGTAAAACATCAGAGGGAGGTAAAACCGTAAGACCTAAGCAAGCTGAGCAAATTCACATGAGATTGGCAGTTACGGATCTTACTTCAAAACTCCTCAGAGTTTAAATATTTGATAGAAAAATGCTGATAGTATATTGTCACTGTTTTGCACGGTGGGCCTCACTTCCCCATCTTTTTGCCTCCCAGACTCATCTTTTTTAGTATTTTCCCCCTCCCATTTTACATTGTTTGTGCCCTGTTCTCATCCCTCTCCCCCTTTTTTGGTTAGCAGTTATAATAGAACTCTGGTTTTGGTCTGAACTTCAGACTCGTACAAATACCTCAGAATCAACTATAGTCTTAAGGCCTCATTCACATGTCCATATTTTTGGATGCCAGGAGTAGAAAGTAGAAAGAAAAACAGTAATTGAAAGATTGACACCTGTTTTGTGTTTATGAGACACTCCTGGTTTTGACATACTGGTACTGATGTGTAAATAAATCCTTATCTTACATTGAAATGATGCTGAAAATCTTGGAAATGTGTGTTATGTATCTTATATGCTATGTTTAAGATTCAATAAAAAATTATTAAAACATGAAATAAAAAGCTGTAATGAGACAATGCCTTTAAATAAATAGATAAATGAGTCTAGCAACATTACCATGTCTGTGTTTTCAGCCAGGAGATGATTGTTATAGTCAGCACCTTCAAAGTAAATTGTCCAAATCCCAGGAGAACGGGTATAAGGAATAAGTCTACAGTAGCCTGCAGGGAAAGCAACAATCATAAAAGACATCACTAAGTAAAGTCTATAGAGGTAGGAACATGAAGAGCTCATTCACTTTTTTTAAATGCATCATTAAACTTCAATAACCCCTTCAGAAATGACTATTTGTTGCATTTTTTTCCCTACATTTCTTTCTAGAGCTACAACATTTTTTTATTTTTCAGTTGATGAAAAATTGATGGCTCCTTCGTTTACCCAAAGAGTTTTAGGTTTTCAATTGTACCATTCCTTTTACAAATAAACTAAAAAATTGGGAAATAAATCCAGGTAGGGTGTAAGTGTAAAAAAAAAAAAAAAGAAAAAGATTTTGGATACTCATGGTAAAATCTCTTTCTCGGAGTCTTCATTGGAGGACACAGGAAACCATGGGTATATGCTGCTTCCACTAGGAGGTGACACTAAGCAAAAATAAAAGTTAACTCGTCCTGTGCTGTATATACCCACCTTCTCGTAGGAAGCTATTCAGTTAGTGATAAAGTAGTAGGAGAAGTAGCTGTAGTAATTAGTTAATTTATATTTGCCTTTGAAGGTGCATAAATATATTAGTGTAGGCGCTGTGTCATCCAATGAAGACTCAAAGATTTTACGGTGAGTACCCAAAATCTTCTTTTCTCTGTCGCTTCATTGGTGGACCCAGAAAACTATGGGATGTTCCAAAGCAGTCCCTTAGGGTTGGAAAAAGCTTGGATAGTAAAGTAAGTTATTGATTTACATTACGTGTCGTCCGTAAAACCTTTCTGCCTAAGCTTGTGTTGGCTGTGCAGTAGGTGTTTACTTTGTATTACCTGGAAAGTGTGAAGAGAGGACCACGTGGCCGCTTTGCAAACTTGTAAGGGGGAAGTCGTGTATAATGAGCCTTTACTCCTGAAGGGGGTGTCTTTTCTTTTAGTTGGTATGACTCTAAAATGACAGAACGCTTCCATTTAACTATATTGGATATTGAAGCGGCTAGGTCCTTGCGATATCCGTCAGGAATTATAAAAAGTGAGTCTGATCATCTAAAGTCCTTGGTTCTGTTAAGATATGTGCGTATTGCTCTGACTAGGTAGAGTTTGTTTAGTGCTGTTTTTTCTGAGATGAGAGGTTTTCGGACAAAACAAGGGAGGGCTGATTTCCTCGTTTAAGTGAAAAAATGAGTCTACCTTGGGGAGGAAGGTAGGTACTGGTCATAGTACGACCTTATCTTGATGTATAATTAGATATGGGACACGACTTTAAAGTGCGGCCAGTTCCAACACTTGACGAATGGATGTGATGGCTACTAGGAAAGTGACTTTCCATGTATGCAGTAGTATTATTATGTCTTGTATAGGATCGAAAGGTGACTTTTGTGGAGCATTGAGGACTAGATTTAGATCCCATGTTTTTATCGGTGGTTGGTAAGGGGGCCTAAAATGAGCTACTCCCTGTAGGAATGTTTGGACCTGAGACAGAGAAGCTATATTTTTCTGAAAAAGTATAGACAGTGTAGGAATTTGTCCTTTGAGGGAACTAAGGCCTAGCCATGAATCTAACTAACTGGAAAGCTAGGAGACTAAGTAGTGCGAATGACAAAGGAGCAACATTGTTTGATTCACACCAACAGAAAAAGGCTTTCCAGGTTCAGTGGTAAATGTTTGATGTTGAAGATTTTCTTGCCTTTCTCATGGTTTGATAAACCTAAGTCCTTTATGTCATGATCCAGGACTGGTATTCCCCACCCCAGAGTTTCCCAGATCCGACCTGGTCAGGTCAGGGGTTAACACTTATTGGCCTCGTTCCGGTTTCAGGAAACACTATATCTGGGCATTGCACCAGCATTCCAGCACTGGTTATAGTTTTGCTCTGGTGAGCTTTCCTGTTTGATCTAACTCCTAGTTACCATGCCCTGCCTGTACCCTCCCTTGTTCGTCCGTCTGTCCAAGTCCCTGACTTTCTGTTCCTGTCATTTGTTTACTCATCCAGGTTTATCCTCTTCCCGTGTTTGTGTCTCCCCTCACCCTCTGGTCTTGTCTTCTGTTCCCTATGCCTTTTGTGTTCCTCTCTGCATACCTGATCTCCCGGCATCCGACCTCGGTTCTGTTTTCTGACCTGATCTTGATCCCCCCTGTGCACTTACTTAGCTTCCCGGCTAGACCCTGACTGCTTGACTACTCTATTGCCCCCTGGTGATTCACTTGTGAACTGCCTGCTGAAGTTACTCTGCTGTACTTTAGCCTCCCTTCTGTTACAGTGTTACTTTGACTCTCCTTCACTACATTTCTACCACCTTAGTGGGGAATACGCTGTACTACCTGTCACCAGCTCTTTGTACAGCGTGACACTTCAGAACAGCGGCTTCAACAGCCATTCTGATAAATTGAGAAACCGTGAATTCTGGTAGTAGAGTGGGCTTTGGGAGAGAAGGTCTTGACGATCTAGAAGTTTTAATGGTGCGTCCGCTAATATATTGATCATTTCTGTGTACCAGGACCTTCTTGGCAAGTCTGGTGCTATCAGAATGACTGGTACGCCCTCTGCCTTGATTTTCTTTACTATTCTGGGGATTAGTGGAAGAGGAGGAAACAGGTACGCTAGTGTGAACTGTGTCCATGAGATTGCCAGAGCGTCTAATGCCACTGTGAGGGAGATCGCGTGTTCTCAATACAAAACAGGGAACCTAGTTGTTGTTTCTGGATGCCAGTAGGTCAACATCTGGCTTGTCCTAATGTTGGCATATTTGGTTGAATACTGCAGGGTGTAGTGACAATTCTCCCGATGCTAGACCCTTGCGGCTTAGGTAATCTGTTGCCCAGTTCTCTACTTCTGGTATGTGAACTGCTGAAATCTGTGGTACATGGTTCCCTGCCAAGGTTAGTATCCGTGATACTTCTGCCATGACACTCGGGCTCCTGGTGCCTCCTTTGTGATTTATGTACACCACAGCTATGGCATTGTCCAACTGTATGCAGATTGGTCAGTTTGAGAGCAGCGACTGAAAATGAAGAAGTGCTAGGTAGATGGCTTGAATCTTTAATATGTTGAGCAATAGCGAGGTTTCGTAAAACTCCCAATGACCTTGAATGTTGAGGTTTTGGAAAACAGCCTCGCAACATGTAACGCTGGCGTCTGTCGTGATCACTAGCCATTGAACAGGAAGGAACGAATGAACCTGTAGAATGCGTGGGGACTGTAGCCACCACATTAGGCTATGTGCGCACTAGGCGTTTTTTACAGCTTTTTGTGCGTTTTTCGAGTGCGTTTTTGTTCAGAAAACTGCATGACTTTGCTTCACCAGCAAAGTCTATGAGTTTTCATTTTCGCTGTCTGCACACATCAATTTTTTTTAGCTGCGTTTTTGTGGTGCCCACAAAAACGCAGCATGTTAATTATTCTTGCGTTTTTCACTGCGTTTTTCACCCATTAAGTTCAATGAGATGGTCAAAAACGCAATTAAAAATGCAAATTGTAATTATAGCTGCATTTTATTGCGTTTCTATGACTAAAAAAGCAGCTATAAACGCAAGGGGTGGGTAGTACAGTCACGTGTACAGATAGAGGATTGTACTCACCCAGCATTCCTTGTGTTGGTAAACACAGAGGAGTGAAGATGTCCGCTCCTACCACCATCCCATCTTCCCGGGACCGCCACCCCTGGTTCCACCTCCCGTCCTGCGCCATGTCCGCTCCTAGCGCCTCTCCCGGTTCCGCCACCCCTGCTCCGGCGCAATGTCCACTCTCAGCTCCTCTACGGTACCGCCACCTTTGCTTGCACCTACCGTCCGGCGCCATGTCTGCTCCTAGCTCCCCTCCCGGTACCGCCACCCCTGCTTCCTCCTCCCGTCCAGCACAATGTCAACTCCTGCTGTCATGTTCTCTCCAGCTCTCAGCCGCACCATAATACTGCGAATGCTGGACCTAGAACTGTGATTACTGCCTCAAATCCGGGCTTGGTTAAAGATTTTACTTGTTTGTTGGTGGGATCTTTGAGGATACCTCTGTCTGACATCAGAAGTAAGGTGCCAGTGGAGAGACGAGAAACTGGCGGGTCAACATGAGGCGCTTTGGTCTATTTTTTTTAAGACCTCTGAGGGGAAAGGATACAGGATGTCCATGCATCCTCTACATTTAAAACGTCTGTCAGGTTGTCCCCATTTTCTATCTTCATCTTGGAATTCCTTGTGATCTGAGTAGAGGATTGGTGAGCGTTTCATTTTTCTGAAGGAGGTAGACTCCTTGCTTATTCAGCTCCGTGTAGTGTCTTTCCCTGCAGGGCTCCAGCTCCACCTGGTGGCAGCCTGACACTTGGTACCTCTGTTCCTTGACTGTCCTCTTCTGTCTCATGGCCGCATGTTGCTATGGTGGTCGAGCGGGCTGGAGACTTATTGCTAGGATTTTTATGCCTCCCTGTCCAAACACTAATCGACAACGTGTTAGTGTAATATGATCCTGTGTTCCAGACCTGTGCGACAACAGTGTGACTGTTTCATCCTGTGCGCTCGGTCTCTAGGTGGGTTTACAGTGACTCATTACACTATGTTACCCTGACAAGATGATTGTTTTCTGCAATAGAAAAGAAGAAAAAATTAGTGCAAAAAAACCCAGCAATTGTGGAAAAAACTGGGGCTGAGAAAAAGCCCTGTGTCCAACTCCTGCTGACACTAAGCAAAAAAACTGTAAAGCTTCCTACCAGAAGGTGGTTATATAGTGCGCAGGAGCAGTTAACTTTTATTTTTGCCTACAGTAATCTCCTAGTAGCTGCAGCATATATCCATGGTTTCCTGTGTCCCCCTATATGAAGCGACAGAGAAATCAAAATTGTTTCTCAGGTTTTTTTTGTTACAGTATTGTATTGTATTGTGCAGTAAAAATGACCTGCTAACACAATTCTTTATAATAGGATGATTCTGGCAATACCAGATTTGAATAGTCTTTTTTTTTCTTTTTAGTTTAAAAAATGTTTTATTGGAAATGATATGTAACATAAGCAACTGTAAAATAGATAATTTATTATGAATATTTGTTTCATAGTACCGTATATCTCTGCATCCAGGCCTTAGCTTGTATGATTAGCCTCATCCCTTAGACGTGTGTAAATGTGTGAGTTGAAGAACTTCTGACTAGCATCTGACATTGTTAAATCAAAGCTAAGCTGACAGCTCAGTGCTACTTTTCTATCTGGTATTTGAGCAAAGATCTGAAATTAGCATTGAGTCCCTTCTAAGTATTACACTAAGGTCTAAGGTCAGCAAGCCTCAAAGAGTTCTATACATTCTATGGTTAAGGGTAAAATGGTTGGTTTTAGTAATCTGTACTGCGCATGACACTTACTCTGCAGATTTTGGACCACGTGAGACTGACATAATGCCATAGCTAAAAATGATATTGAGTTCTTAAAATGATGTTTAAGACCATTTAAAGAGACAAGGAGAATCAGAGGGTGTGGTTAATTGTATTTAAGTTGGACCACATTTCATAGGGTAGAATGGGACGATTCTCAACCAGACGAACCAGAGAGAAGACGGCTTGCCATAACATCACAGCTATGTAAGATAAATGGACTCTTTTTCTCTATCTTCTTATCTTTTTCTCTCTTAACTAACTAAAGCCAAAACATTATTTTTCTGTAATGACTTTAACCTTTATTGAATAAACCCACATATGATTTTACACCTATATTTTTCTTCAATCATTATATACTGGCTAAGCATATTTTACGTCAAATCCTATTTTTAACAGCAACGTGTCATGATCCAGGCTGGCTTCCACTGTGGCTACCCCTAACTCCAGTCTGGTTATATCAAGGGTTAATTCCTCCTTGCCTCGTTCCTGCTCCCGGGACGCTATATCTTGGCGCTGCACCTCCAGTTTTGCGCCAGTAATATTCTATGCTCCTCAGTGTGTTTCTGGCTCCAGTGAGTTCTGACTCGTGTCTCCCTTTGATTGTCCTCCCATCTCAGTCCCTTACTATTCATCCCAGTCTGTCTTATCCCGGTTCCGACCTGCTTGCCCTCCTCCCTTGTCTGTAGTTTGATTTCCCGGCATCTGACCTGTATTCATGTTCCTGACTCTGGCCTCCTCCTCTCCCTTCTGCTATATCTGTGACCTCTTGCTTCTGAACCTCGGCTATCACCTGACCCCAATTTGCATATCCCTGTGAAGTGTCTTGACCTCCTGCTACTGACTCTGTGTGTTGACTACTTTGCTGGTTTGCCCGCTAACTGCACTCTGAAGTTACATTGCTGGTGACTTTAGTATCTTCCTAGTGCAGTGTGACACAACGTACATGCAATATTAATATTATTGATCCCCTGGGGGCTTAGAAACAATGATCAAGTGTGTAATAATTCTAGAGTTAATATTGATCTAGATATGGAAATACAAGAGGGATAAAAGAAATAAAATGACAATACAGAACACTAAAGCAAATTACAGAAAATTAAAGCAGTATAGGGAATAGAAGGTATATATAATGACCATATGATATCACATTACTATAATAAGTTATATACATTCTTACCAAAGGTAATTATCCAGAGATACAAGTGACTGGAAAAGTAGGATCAGTAAAGGCAGTAGTATTCCACTATAGCACTACAAAAAAAGTTTATAGATGACATGATGAACAGGGAGTAGATGCCCAGCTGGAAGTGGGCAGACAGTCAGGTACAGCTGACGTAAGCAGTCTCTTCAGTCTTAGGCTGTGTGTCCATGGGACACTAACCGTGGAATTTGCTGTGGAAAACCTGCAGATTTATCTGGAATTTCTAGATAAATCCGCAGATTTTAGCAAGTACAGACACTCTCCATGTTATCCTATGGGACATGGGGAGTGCTGTGTCCATGCTGCGGTATGTGCGGATGTGGAATATTTTGCGGATGTCCCGCAGCTGCACATAACTGAATGTCAATTATTCCTGCGGAAATACCTGCGGAAATCCCGGCCCTCCACTATGGAGATAGAGGCCGGGACTTCCGCAGGTCAGTCGCATGAATGTCCGCAGGTTTCCCGCAGCTATTTTGCTGGAATCCCGCAGCTATGTATAGCTGCGGATTCCGGGGATCAGCTGCAGGAAACCTGCGGCCGTACCTGCGGATATATCGGCGGGTACATAGTGCCGTGGGCACATAGCCTTAGGCTGCTTTCACACTACGTTTTTTTAAACATGTGCCCTGAACGGATTTTTTACCGCAAAAACGGATCCAGTACAAATGCGTTTTAATTTCAATACATTTGCAATGGACTCGCGTCAACATGTGTTGACATGTATTTGCGTGCGTTTTAGTCAGGATCCAGCGACTTGCAGTTTATTTACTTAAAGGGAATCTGTCAACAGGTTTTTACTACCTCATCTGAGATCAGCATAATGTAGAGACAGAAAAACTGATCCCAGCGATGTGTCACTTACTGAGCTGTTTGCTGTAATTTTGATTAATGTTTTTTCTGCTGCAGATCTAGCAGCAAATATACGGGACTATCTGGCAGCACACCAAGTAGTCCTCTAATGATAATCTATTGCTGATTATACAGTGATCTTTTATCAAAACTACAATAAGCAGCCCAGTAAGTGACATGACTGGAATCAGGATCTCTGTCTCTACATTATGCTGCTTTCAGATTAATAAAGAAAATCTGTCACCAGGTTTTTGCTAAAGTGAATACAAATATAAGGTTCTCCAAAAGTGGCAAGGACGAGATGGGAAACATAGGCACTCCATGGAAGAGCCGAAGATTAAATATCCTGATGATTATAGTAGGAGCGAGGAAATATTACGTGGCAACGGAGGAATACTTTGAAGAGTGCGAAATATGCAGAGGGAAAATGTGAGGGGAACATTATGGAGAAGGCCAGTGTGTGTGTGTGTGTGTGTGTGGGGGGGGGGGGGGGAAGCATTATGGAGCAGTGCAGTGGGCAGGGAGAATATTTTGGAGAAGTGCAGTAGGGGTGGGATATTTTGTGCAGGGGCACTTATTTACTCTGGGACACAGCATAGTATATATATATTTTTCATTCATGGGGCATTATAATGATATTTTTATGTTTAAAAGTACCATTTCATGAAGTGCTGCAAAAGGTCAGAGCAGATAAAATTCTCTAAAGAACAGCTCTGGACATAAAATCTCATCATGGTGTCTGTAATTTGACAAAAGCGCTTGATACAAATGAGATGTAAAGGACTTCAAATCAAAGGTACCTGAATGTAAATGTTTATTTGTGATATTAACTATGTCTCATCAGTATTGTGGTTTTTGTTTGGTCCGCAGTCTGATGTTGGTTCACGCAATACAAATGTAAATGAGCTGACCTGAAACTGAAAATCTTCACTGTACTAAGCTTGGTAATGTATTCCTGTACTCCCAGTACTTCTGGTTATGTATGCATGGTGGTTCAAACATAGTATTCATGTTCTGATGGTGGTTGTGGCGCTGCATTCATGTATTGAGCTTGATTCTGATGTTGCATTCATGTACTGACAATGGTCCTGGCATTGCATTCATGTAACAATTGAATTACTGGTGCTGCATTCCTGAAGTGATGATGGTTCTGATCATGCAGCAATACATAACCTGCTTCCTTTTAAAATTAACATTCTCAAAACTTAGTTTTGAGATTATGAGGAGGATTAGGATCTGTTCCAAAAACTCAATGCAAGTTCCAGTGTTCCTGATGATTTTTGTGGAGTAGAAACATTCCATATCATTCTCAAATACTCAAATCTTGATTTTGATGACATATTAATATACTGAAGGTGAATCTTGTGACGGATTCATGCAGAAACTTGTTTAAATTTTACAATGGTCCTTCAGATTGGTTCAGTATTTCATTGAGTCTCATAAGCCAAGAAGCACACCTTCCCTAACAGACAATACTTGGTTTCAATATTTTTCTTCAGTGGGAAAATTGGGAGTTATACAGCTTTCCATGTTTATAGAGCAAAAACGGGGAGAAAATTATAGTGTTAAGGTGTTGTGTTGCAGTGTATCATGATCCAATAAACTGCTCGTCACATAAAGGTGATTATGAACCTGCAGAGTAACACTTGTATTTGTATATTTATTCAGAGACATTACAACTCCATTTTCTATGCTCTTCATTGTTTAAGTAGTAAATTACATGAGCTGTATGCCCTGACCACCTATACCTAGGCTGTAAATCCCTAAAATTCCACTGCTCTCCCTGCTCTCTTTTAAAGTGCCTGTCACAGTCCCTGCTTAATAGCTGAAAGGCATTATGACATTGGGCAAGCCTAATATAATTTTAGCCTTCACTGTGGATGATGCAATTTTAAGGAAGAAGTGAGACGGTAACAGTCTTTTTCTTTTTTTGCCGATCAGGGCAAACCAAAAATCAAATATAGGAATTCACCAGTATCTGCAAATTTCAAGAAATTCAACTCCAAGTCATTTTGTAGCTGATCGATGCGATCATCTGTAACACATGATTATGCTCTATGCACTTTTATAAAAGTAACTTTACTTTAGCTCATACACACCTCTTTGACACAGTGGTTCCAAAAATTCCTGCAAACCATTAGGAATGTTTCGTACCACATCACAAGAATAACCATCTTCAGGCAATAGGAAAGGCAGCTGTAAGTCTGGATCTTCCTCCAATTGAACTTCTCGTCCATCACTGCGAGCCAGTTCATCAGCAGTATTCTCAGCAACCGTTCTGACACTCTCGATTAGCTCCTATATGAAATGAAATAAGTGTGTTACTGAAAATAGTAATAGAAATTAAAGGTGTTGTCTAGCTATTTGTTGATCCATCTGCAAAACTGGTCATGAATAGCAGATCAGTGGGGGTCCAACACCTGATGCCTGGAAAGGAAAGCTCTTTTATGCTCCAGCAATTGTCGGATGGTAACACTGGATGGTAACACTGAACACTGCTGAGTGCAGTTCCATTCCAAGTGTAGCATCCATTATTGGCCATTGCCGGCTAGTACAGCGCAGCTTCTAATCAAAAGAACAGGAGCGGCGTTGCAGTAAACTGCAGTGGACACTACACCTTACATGGACGTACGGTTAGCAGTTCCACTCACCAGGTTTACATCCAGGTGCTGCTGGAGCAAAAATAGCTGATCAGTGGGGGCACCCGGTGTTGGACCTTAATGATTCATCATCAAATATCTACTTCTAGACAATTCCTTTAAAGGGCATTTTCTCACAAAGTTATTTTAAAGTTAATTTCAAGCAATAGATTTTGGAATAATGATAAGTTCCACAATCACAGGTGTTGGGGAAAAAAAAGTGTTTCTGGGCTGAGATAATGTTATAAATGTTCCCCTGCTATGTACTGTGTAATGGTCATGTCTTTCTGTACAGGGACATGGTCTGATCATACCAGGGCCGGATTTAGGTCTTCGCAGGCCCTAAGCACACCAACTTAAAGGGAACCTGTCAGGTGCAATATGCACCCAGAACCAAGAGTAGTTCTGGGTGCATATTGCTAATCCCTGCCTAACTGTCCCTGTATCTAGTAGTAATAATAAGTAATGGCGTAAACAACTGCATATTATAAAGTTATTGATATATGTACCAAAATATATGCATAAATATACACATCATATGTTACGCAGAAAAGGACTGTAATATGTGAACCAAATTGCTAATGACAGACAAAAAAAAACGCAAGAGAAAGGCGATCATCGGTTCAACTCATTTTTATTTTTATATATTGTGATAGAGAACATGCAGAGAGGTGATGGGGGAGAGAGGAACGGTATACATCACCGCAGACAGTACAACAATGGCAGCTATGTACTAGTTGAATGCAAAGAAATGGTATATTGTCATATGCAAACAGGGAATAATGACCCACAGATCAGAAACGCATGCTCACAGAGATAGTGCACCAGGGAATCTCTTAATATAAGATATAATAAAGAAATAATCTAGAAAAACCTAGTATATATATAAGAGAAAACCATGGATAACAATATTTCACCTCTCAATATAGAGAGAAATGTATCATATACAATACACCATGTGAGCATATATCCATGCCGGTGGTGGAAAACCACAACACAGCGGGAAAGCACAAGGACCACAATGACTAATTATAGAAAGTGAATAATACAATACAATATATGTATATTCTCACATTAAGGTTAATGTGCTTTTCCAGCAGCAGCGGTATAGACCAGCACCAACAGGGGCATGCATAGCTACTAGTTGCTGAAGCACACAATACACTTACAGCATGAAGATACAAAGCAGCGTGCAGCCATCATTTCAAGGGTACTAACAACTGATTGAAGCAAGGCAATCGTACGAAAATAACATTACCTAGATAAAGAGGACTGCGGAGGGAATGCGCCCGATGCGCATTTCGGAGTGTACCTTCGTCAGGGGGCGTGACCGGAAGCAACGGGGGTGCCATTAATATTAAGAGTTTCCCTGGTGCACCATCTCTGTGAGCATGCGTTTCTGATCTGTGGGTCATTATTCCCTGTTTGCATATGACAATATACCATTTCTTTGCATTCAACTAGTACATAGCTGCCATTGTTGTACTGTCTGCGGTGATGTATACCGTTCCTCTCTCCCCCATCACCTCTCTGCATATGTTCTCTATCACAATATATAAAAATAAAAATGAGTTGAACCGATGATCGCCTTTCTCTTGCGTCTTTTTTGTCTGTCATTAGCGATTTGGTTCACATATTACAGTCCTTTTCTGCGCAACATATGATGTGTAAATTTATGTATATATTTTGGTACATATATCAATAACTTTATAATATGCAGTTGTTTACGCCATTACTTATTCTTGCTCTCTTTGCTGTGTTTTGCACAGATTCAGGTGTATTCATAATGGACTATAAGGCCATGGAGTCTTCATGGCTGAATCAAGCGGATCAGGTGTTTGGGGAGGTCCAAACGGAAAATGATACTAATAGTGGACCGGATTTGGACCTTATGTTTTCAGAAATCACCACTCTTCTTAATAAACGTACACGCCTTTGTTGGAGTAGATTACTCCTGACTAAATATATTGATAAAAAACTAATACCACGTGGTCTTAGGGTTAGATTAACACCAACGTTTGTGGTCGAGGACCAGGATTTTATATCTAAATGGGAGGATATGTGCAATAGTTGCTCCTTTAACCTTATGCAACTCCTGATTGACTTAAATACTTCTAATATTGCCAAGATGGATTCTATCATTGATCAGAAACAGACCTCATTTCGGTCTATTTGCCCCCCTGACAAGGCTGATAAATATGATTTAGAGGCTACAAAGAAGGTTGACTCCCTTGTTAAACAAATTCGAGATGTTCATCTGAGGAAGTTCAGACGGGATCAGAAGGATTTTTCTGAAAATAAAGTCTATTTCTGGCGTAAACCGTTTGCTACACAGGAGGGAATGAGACGCCCGTCAGCTCAGTCTAATATATCTTCTCTGAGCGAAATATCTGAAACTTCTGATTCTAGTACTAGATCTGGAACAACTTATGGCGGTAGTGGCTTCTTTCGACATCAAACCAATGGCATAAAAAAATCTAAAGGACCTAACACTACTGCTGACAATAAGGTGATTAACCTGAGCACACATATACTTAGTGAATCTGATTTGTCCCTATTGTCTAGAGGCTTGTCTTTCTCACCAATAGCAGGGTTTCATATGTTCACAGTAAGGGGTGCTTCACACATAGTGAGATCGCTACCGAAATCGCTGCTACGGCACGGTTTTGGTGACGCAACAGTGACCTCATTAGCGATCTCGCTGTGTCTGACACTGAGCAGCGATCTGGCCCCTGCTGCGAGATCGCTGCTCGTTACACACAGCCCTGGTTCGTTTTCTTCAAAGGCGCTCTCCCGCTGTGACACACAGATCGCTGTGTGTGACAGTGAGAGAGCGACGAAATGAAGCGAGCAGGGAGCAGGAGCCGGCATCTGGCAGCTGCGGTAAGCTGTAACCAGGGTAAACATCGGGTAACCAAGGTGGTTACCCGATATTTACCTTAGTTACCAGCCTCCGCAGCTCTCACGCTGCCTGTGCTGCCGGCTCCGGCTCTCTGCACATATAGCTGCAGTACACATCGGGTTAATTAACCCGATGTGTACTGTAGCTAGGAGAGCAAGGAGCCAGCGCTAAGCAGTGTGCGCGGCTCCCTGCTCTCGCGGTTATGATCGCTGCTTCGGCTGCTGTGTTTGACAGCTAAGCAGCGATCATAACAGCGACTTACAAGGTCGCTGTTACGTCACAGAAAATGGTGACGTAACAGCGACCTCGTTGTCGCTGTCGCTTAGTGTGAACCAGCCCTAATTAAAGATTTACACATTTTCGCCAGATCCTTGCTATTTAAAAGGTACTTCTTTGATGACACATCTCGAATTTTGTTTCCCGCAGAAAAAGAAGAAGCGGCACTAGCAATTTTGTCTGAATTAGAATCTGAACATAGAGCTGGTGAGGGAGGTAAGGTACCATCTTGCATTAAACCCCCTTCTAAGAAATCCTTACCATTATCCTCCTGCGCGAATATTGATTTATTTGTGCAGGTAGTGTCTAAGGGCTGGTTCACACTAAGGGACAGCGACAACGAGGTCGCTGTTACGTCACCATTTTCTGTGACGTAACAGCGACCTGGTAAGTCACTGTTATGATCGCTGCTTAGCTGTCAAACACAGCAGCCGAAGCAGCGATCACAACCGCGAGAGCAGGGAGCCGCGCACACTGCTTAGCGCTGGCTCCTTGCTCTCCTAGCTACAGTACACATCGGGTTAATTACCCGATGTGTACTGCAGCCACATGTGCAGAGAGCCGGAGAAGGCAGCACAAGCAGCGTGAGAGCTGCGGAGGCTGGTAACTAAGGTAAATATCGGGTAACCACCTTGGTTACCCGATGTTTACCCTGGTTACAGCTTACCGCAGCTGCCAGATGCCGGCTCCTACTCCCTGCTTGCTTCATTTCGTTGCTCTCTCGCTGTCACACACAGCGATCTGTGTGTCACAGCGGGAGAGCGCCTTTGAAGAAAACGAACCAGGGCTGTGTGTAACGAGCAGCGATCTCGCAGCAGGGGCCTGATCGCTGCTCAGTGTCACACACAGCGAGATCGCTAATGAGGTCACTGTTGCGTCACCAAAACCGTGCCGTAGCAGCGATTTCGGTAGCGATCTCGCTATGTGTGAAGCACCCCTTAGGATCTTGAAAATCTGTCTAGCCATGTCAGGGTTGACAATTTGTCCAAATCTGAACGTATTCGCCTTCAGGAGTTGCAACGACTGTCTGATGTTACAATAAAGCCTGCCGATAAGGGGGGGAATATAGTCATTTGGCCAACATCCGCATACGAGAAAGAGGCCTTTCGCCAACTAAGGAATACTGTGTGTTATCAAAAGCTAACTTTCAACCCCCTTATTAAATATGTGGAGGAACTTAAGCGGATTGTGCAAGTGGCTAAGGATGACTGTATTATCTCCCCCGAATTGGCATCGGCTTTGATTGTACCGGAACCTAGGATTGCAACATTGTACTTATTACCCAAAGTGCATAAAAACGCCTCCTCCCCTCCGGGTCGCCCGATTATTTCGGGCAATGGGAATTTCCTTGAAAACATCAATAGATGGCTTGATAATCAACTTCAGCCGCTTGTAAGGAATCTTCCTTCATTCATTCAGGACACTGGCGATTTTTTGAGGCGTATAGACAGATTATATTTGGGTAAGGATTCTCTTTTGGTATCTTGTGATGTTGAGTCCCTATACACCAGTATCCGACATGCCGATGGAATCAGAGCAGCGAGATTTTATTTAAGTATGAGTAATATGTCATCTGACTTTGTGGATCTGGTGTTGCGACTGTTGGAGTTCTCACTGACACATAATTTTTTCGTTTTTAAGGGGTCCTTTTACCTCCAGCTCCAGGGCAGAGCGATCGGCGCTTCATTTGCGCCAGCCTATGCTAATTTGTTCCTGGGGCTGTGGGAGAGGGACCTCCCCCTGTCAGATTCGGAATCGTCGATTGGCCGAGTCCTTTTATGGACTCGGTACATCGATGATATATTCCTTATCTGGCAGGGGTCTTTTGATTTCCTTTTAAAATTTATTAGTGATCTGAACTCCAACACTCGCAACATCCATCTTACATATCAAAGCTCTACTGATTCCATCACATTTTTGGATGTGCTGGTGTATAGGGACTCTGAGGACTGTCTACAGTCCAATTTATATCGTAAATCTATGGCGACTAATACGCTACTCCATGCGTCATCGTTTCATCCTCCACATATGATACGTTCTGTACCTGTCGGACAATTTCTCCGTATTCGCCAATTGTGTTCAAGTGATTGCGACTTTGAATTGCAGGCGGCTGAACTAACCAAGCGTTTTTCTGAAAGTGGGTACAGCAAGCGTACGATCAAACATGCTTACCATAGAGCTAAATACTCTTTGAGGAACAATCTGCTATACTCCAAGAATGTGAGGAGTAATGATTCCTCTATTAGGTTTATCACCAATTATTGCTCTGCACATTCTGATATCCGTGACGCTTTGACGAAATCTTGGCCGATTTTACAGGGTGATTCCATACTGGCCAAAATCTTACCCATAAGACCACAAATCACCTTACGTAGAGCTAAAAACCTTAAGGACTATCTTGTCCATAGTCTCCATGAGAGTATCTCATCCCCAATATTCTCCAATGTACCAACTATTAGGAACGGATGTTTCCCGTGCGGCAAATGTGTGGCATGTCCTAATGTATTGCGGACGAATACATTTTCTGACTCTTCCTCTACAAGGAACTACACAATTAGAAAAAGGATTACTTGTGAGTCTAAGTCTGTAATATATTATGGAGTTTGCCCTTGTCCAAAAAATTATATTGGGCTCACGACCCGACAACTCAAAATTCGGGTCCGTGAGCACGTTCTGGGAATTGAAGCCGCACGGGAACATACTGATGTATCCACTCTCAAGACGATTCCACGGCACTTTAAGCTCTTTCATAAGTGTGACTCGAGGGGGTTTTTAGTCCGTGGAATTGATACTCTTGACGTGGATATCCGTGGGGGTCGTGTCAGTCAGCGACTGGCACGATTAGAGACACAATGGATTTGGCGTCTCCGTACGGTGCAGCCCCTAGGCTTGAATGAAAACATGAGCTTCATTCCCTTTTTATAATGTCTTGGTGCTTTTTTCTTGATTTTAATATTGTTTTAATTTTTTCTAGGCCTTGTGTGTTTTATGCGTCAGCATATATTACTTGCACTGTTGATTCGTTATCTTGGCTATCGTCTTCCTTGCATACAAGATGCTGACATGGATTGGATCATTGTGAACTGTGAAGAATTTTCATTTTGTCCATATATTTTGTTTTTTTGTTTTTTTCTTCTCCTCTCCCCCTTTTTGTCTTTTTCCTTTCTCTTTTTCTTTTTTTCTTATCTCTTCATTTTTATCTTAACTTATTTCTCACTTTTTAATTTTTTATTATTCACAATTTATTTATTTTTTCTTTATTATTTTTTGTATATATTGTACTACATGCATACCTGTACAATTTCATGTAATTAATGCATAGATGTAATTTTTGCATCTAATAGCTTTCTTATGTGTAGTATATAATTGTGATCATGATATGTATGTACCACTAGCTGTATATAATTTTTCTTCTTCCCTGTTCAGATATATTTTCTCATTCATGAGATTGTGTGATATATATCTTCTTATCATGATCCGGTCACTGTGCAGTGATCTTTACGAGCCTATTTGCTTCTATAGCAATGTCTATTTTCTATTTTCATTCCCCTTCTGGCTGGGTGGCTGACGCATGCGCCGTTTGCCTGGATTTCCTTGCTCTCCCGGGCACGTCTCTATGGCGACTGGGACGCCGGGTTTAATTACCCGGCGTTCTGTGTGGCCATGACGTGTCCGTGAGGCGGGACTTACGGTCGGCCGGCGGCGGATGCGTCTGATTGTCTGCCCAATCAGCAGGGGGATAAAGGCCTATTTTAATGGCACCCCCGTTGTTTCCGGTCACGCCCCCTGACGAAGGTACACTCCGAAATGCGCATCGGGCGCATTCCCTCCGCAGTCCTCTTTATCTAGGTAATGTTATTTTCGTACGATTGCCTTGCTTCAATCAGTGGTTAGTACCCTTGAAATGATAGCTGCACGCTGCTTTGTATCTTCATGCTGTAAGTGTATTGTGTGCTTCAGCAACTAGTAGCTATGCATGCCCCTGTTGGTGCTGGTCTATACCGCTGCTGCTGGAAAAGCACATTAACCTTAATGTGAGAATATACATATATTGTATTATCTTATTCACTTTCTATAATTAGTCATTGTGGTTCTTGTGCTTTCCCTCTGTGTTGTGGTTTTCCACCACCGGCATGGATATATGCTCACATGGTGTATTGTATATGATACATTTCTCTCTATATTGAGAGGTGAAATATTGTTATCCATGGTTTTCTCTTATATATATATACACACACACTAGGCTTTTCTAGTTTATTTCTTTATTATATCTTATATTAAGAGTTTCCCTGGTGCACCATCTCTGTGAGCATGCGTTTCTGATCTGTGGGTCATTATTCCCTGTTTACATATGACAATATACCATTTCTTTGCATTCAACTAGTACATAGCTGCCATTGTTGTACTGTCTGCGGTGATGTATACCGTTCCTCTCTCCCGCATCACCTCTCTGCATGTTCTCTATCACAATATATAAAAATAAAAATGAGTTGAACCGATGATCGCCTTTCTCTTGCGTCTTTTTTGTCTGTATCTAGTAGTATAGATAAAGAGATCTTTAGAAAAAGTATTACTAAAGATCTTTTACTAATATTCGAAGTGAAGAAAAATTCAATGAGTTTGAAAAAGCTGCAAATGAGCTTCTTCCAAATGCAGAGTATAAACAAAGTTTAGACACAAAAAGCAAAATAAATATCTTGTTTGAAGGAGAAATAGAAAAGGAAATAATTGCAAGAGACACTTTTCGAGTCCAAGCATTTTATACTATCATTGACGTACTAATGATAGAGATGGCATTTGGCATACAGTGAATTATGTGATAGATCCAGTTTCCTCACAGACAAGACCATGTGAAGAGATAAAATGTTAAGAGATTAAATTAAACTAAAGTCATGTATGTTGGTCAACATGTATGCATCAGACTTGGAGGAGGATTTTTTTGATGAGTTTCTAATGTTTTCTACTTTGTATAAGGACAAAAAGTCTGTTCTTCAAATATTGAAATCTCAAATTAAAGATAAACTGACTTCCAGTTTTCCAAATGTTCACATTGCTTTCATAATTTATTGATACTTGATTCTAATGCTGAAGGGGAATGGTCATTTTCTAAGCTGAAGCACATTAAGAACTATTTACGTTCAGCCATTGGTCAAGATCGTCTATCATCTTTGGCTCTTCTGTGCATTGAAGGGAATTGACAAAAAGTATGGAATTTGAATACATCATTAATGACTTGATTTCAATATGTTGTCAAATATTGTATGACTCTAGTTTATTGGAAGTTCCTATTAAAATCACATAAATATGTATTAGTTCACATTATTTCTTTTACCTCAGGATATTTCTTTTCCTAAAACATTTGTAGGCCCTAGGCACAGTGCCTACTGTGCCTAAAGTGGGAAATCCAGCACTGGATCATATGACAGCTCTGAGTCCAGGGAGGAAGCAAAAGAGTATAAATACATTAAAGTACGGGATCTTTGTATGTGGTAAAACGTTTTCCTGCATATTTTTAAAAAACTTTTGCGTCATAGAATTATTTGTGATCCCGTATTGTAATGTCTATATAGTTTTTTACATCGTCCTCGGCCCAGGAGATGTGGAATGGTCAGACCACGTCCCTTGTATGGTCAGAAACAGCCATTAACCGCTTACCAACATTGGACATACCGGTATGTCCTATTTTGCAGTGCGATCCCACAAATCGATATAACGGTTCATCCTGGAGATCACGCAGAACAGAAAAACACCAATTGTTATACAATTAGATAGTGTAATTAATATACTAGGGATGCAGAGGGGGATGGCAGGGTGCATATCGATGGTCTACAGGGGACTTCTGTCCATGTCTCTTGGGAGGCAACAAATTGGGGCATATGCACAGTGGTTGGAAGATGTGGGAGAAATTGGGGAGGATAAACGTGAGTCAGTTTTGAAATAAGTCATCAAAATATCTCTGAGCCAGGCGAAACGGCTATCGCAAATATATGTTATTTACAGAGTATATAGAACCCCTACGTGGATGAAGAAAACGGGAGTGAGAACTGATTCCAAATGTGAAAAATGTACTGTGGAAGAAGCAGGGATCATGCACATGTTGTGGGAGTGCTCGTGTTTACAAAGGTTTTGCATCACAGCGTTAAATTTAATTCAACCAGTGATGCAAGTGAACCTATCCAGAAACCCGTTGGTGTGTGTGCTGGGCTACGTGGATGAAGTGGGGGTGGATGAGCAAGAGAAACTGGCAATGGTGAGATTGTTGTATGCAGCAAAGAAACTACCATATTTTTCGCTTTATAAGACGCACCTGATTATAAGACGCACCCCCAAATTTGGTGAAGGAAAAGAGAATTATTTTTTTAATGTTAAATGGGGTCCATCATATAATGCCAGTGTCTGTCTAACAAATCATATAGGGTATATGTCCCTCATAGCCCCCCTTAATCTGGATATGGCCCCCTTATATTGAATATATCCCCCTTGTGCTGGGACACGTCCCCCTGTGCTGCCCATGGCCACTATAAATGGCATATCTCCCCTGTGTTAGATATGGCCCCCATGTGTGCTGCCCATGGCCACTATAGATGGCACACCTCCCCTGTGTTAGTTATGGCCACTATGTGTGCTGCCCATGGCCACTATAGATGGCACATCTCCCCTCTGTTAGATATGGCCCCCATGTGTGCTGCCCATAACCCCTATAGATAGCACATCTCCCCTGTGTTAGATATGGCCCCCATGTGTTTTGCCCATGGCCACTATAGATGGCACATCTCCCCTGTGTTAGATATGGCCCCCATGTGTGCTGCCCATGGCCCCTGTGTTAGATATGGCCCCCATGTGTGCTGACCATGGCCACTATAGATGGCACATCTCCCCTGTGTTAGATAT
Organism: Anomaloglossus baeobatrachus; assembly: GCF_048569485.1. Taxonomy (NCBI): domain Eukaryota; kingdom Metazoa; phylum Chordata; class Amphibia; order Anura; family Aromobatidae; genus Anomaloglossus; species Anomaloglossus baeobatrachus. Next base: position 215,611,114 of record NC_134355.1, on the reverse strand, counting down.
GCCCCCCATGCTGCTGCCCATAATAAAATAAAACACTCTTTCCTTACCTTCTCAGCGCTGTCCCTCCTCGTGTCTCCCTCCTCGCAGTTGAGCTCCGGCCTCCTCCACTTCCTGGCTCTTGCTGCCGGTCATGTGATTGGCATGGCAGAGTGATATCATCTCTGCGTGCCTTATCACAGACAGCAGCAGCAGGAGACCTGGAGATCAGCGCTGGAGGTAAGTAAAGCTTTTTTTATTTTACTATGGGCAGCAGCATGGGGGCCATATCTAACACAGGGGGGATCATGTGCGATCAAAGGAGGGCGCAGGCAGATATAATATGCCCCGCTGCCCCAGCCCATCAGCGCGATGCAGTTTCAGCACCACGCTGCTGGACAGCGGCTGTGCATATTATATGAGCGGGAGAAAAAGATCTAATGCTGCTGCTCGCAGCTTTCCCTGCCCCCAGCACCGCTCCAAAGCGGACCCTGCAGTATATATATATATATATATATATATATATATATATATATATATAAAAATATATATATATATATATATAAAAAATTATATATATATATATAAAAATATATATATATATAAAAATATATATATATATAAAAATATATATATATATATAAAAATATATATATATATATAAATATATATATATATATATATATATATATATATATATATATATATATATATATATATATATATATATATATATATATATATATATATATATATATATATATATATATATATATATATATATATATTGTGACGTATCAACCGGCTGTATAACAAAGGGCCGGTATGTTTTGCAGAAGCATGGGTGCTCTGCAATGTGAAGTTGGCTGGGACCTGTGGTTCCACAGGATTGCATTACATGCAGAGCCATGGAAGGGTGTGTGATGCTGATTACACACTCCTTACCACCTGTGGGTGTGGCTCCAGGGGTTAAAGCAATCCTGTCTCTGAACCTAGGTGGAGTGTGTCTAGGGCAGTCTAGATAGAGACTAGCTCCAGACGTCCAGTGTGTGGACTGGAAACAAGTGAGAGCAGGGAGCTCGAAGTGTGTGTCTAGGGCAGTCTAGATAGAGACTAGCTCGAGACGTCGTGTGTGGACTGGAAACAAGTGAGAGCAGGGAGCTCTGAGAGTGTGTCTAGGGCAGTCTAGATAGAGACTGGCTCCAGACTTCCAGTGTGTGTGTACTGGAAACAAGTGAGAGCAGAGCCGGGAGCTCTGGGTGTATCAGCCTGTGTGGAGGCTGAACACAAGGCTCTGATATTGAGTCTGAGGTGAGTGCAGCCAAGCCAGGCCAGGGCTGTAGGGCCGAATCTTTCCAAGAGGAGAGACATACAGGGGTCTGCAGAGGGCCCTGGGTGCTGGAAGGAACCTTGGCTAGAGCTGTACGCTGGCAGGAGCCAGAGTGGGGAAGTTGCTAAAACTTCCATTATGGATTTATTTTATAAGTTTGAGGGCAGTTTATGTTGAGTGTTTTTAAATAAACTGCTGGAATTTCTATGAAGAGACTGTGTACGTGTGTTGCTGAAGCTACCTCACACCGCTGCAAGCGAGTGGAACCCCCATGTTGCAGGGCGCAACGTTACATATGGTGGAGGTAGCGGGCATGCGGTCTGGTTGCTAGGGGCAACGCAGCCTGGTTGCTAAGGGCAACGGCCTAGGACGTATTGCTGTGGATCGGCGGGTCCACGAAAAGTTTGTCTGCGCACTCAAGCACTCAAGCAGCTGGCGGTGGATCGGCGGGTCCACGAACAGTGACAGCGCTCAAGCACCTGGCGGTGAATCAGCAGGTCAGCAGAGTTCCTTGCTGCAGTGGCGAGAGTCCAGCGACTGGAGGTTCCAGGCCAGCCCGGAATTGCGGGGCCCTGTTTGGTGAGCAGTGATACACCACAGGCTGGAGATCCTGGTTGTACGGGCGGTACAACCCGGAAAGGTTAGAGGTTCTCTAACCCCCCCCTGTCTTTGACCACCGGGTATTACCCATTGGAGCGCCCCTCCTGTTCCTCTTTTCGTTGCAGCATGAAGGGGCTCCTGAGTCAGCAGCACCCACAGCAGATGCCAGGAGGTCCGGTGACAACAGTGGGGGCTGAAAGCCAAAAAGAGGGAATGGTCCCTGCGGACGTTCTGGAGGAGCTGTACCAGTTACTGGTGCGGGGACAGCAGGAGCTGTCAGTGTACAGCGAGGTCGCAGCCATGGACCAGTTTGAGAGTTCTCTTCGGGGCCCAGTATGGACACTAGGTGCCCAGGGAGATAAGGGCGAACGGTGTGAACTGGGGGCTAAGGACATTGCATCGAAACCCCAAAAGGGGGTGGAGTCCCAAAAAGGGGTGGTTGCCCAAAAGGGGGTGGAGTCCCAAAAGGGGCGGTTACCCAAAAGGGGGCGGAGTCCCAAAAGGGGGTGGTTGCCCAAAATGGGGCGGAGTCCCAAAAAAGGGTGGTGGCCCAAAAGGGGGCGGAATCCCAAAAAGGGGTGGTTGCCCAGAAGGGGGCGGAGGCCCGGAATGGGGTAGTTACCCAACAGGGGGCGGAGCCTCAAAAAGCGGTGGTGACCCACCAGGGGGTGGAGCATTCACAAGCCGAACAGGTGGACTATAGCAAGGGGCAATGGGATTCGCCTCACCTATGTCCTACCTGTGGTATAGGCTATCCATCCGATGTGAGGCCACAAAAGTGCTCCGTGGACTTGAATGGGCTACGTGTGTCTGGTCTGTTAGACCCGGGGAGCCGGCTGACCTTAGTGAGACCCATGCCCAATCTCCATTTTATGGATGGTAGGACAATAGAAGGAAGCTGTGTGCATGGGACCACTAAAGAATATTCTCTGGCCAGAGTGATGATTCAGACGCCCGACCGTATGGGGCGCCCAGACGTGGGTGTGGTTCGGGATTTGATATATCCTGTTATCATAGGACAGGACTTTGAGTTGTTTAAGGACTTATGGAAGACAGAGGCCGGGACCGATTACACCGGAATGAGTCGGCCCCCGCCTAAGACAGCCTGTTTACCGTATGAGGTTAAAAGGAGTCCTTGTTGTGCAGTTATGTGTGGTAAGGAGGAGATAGCACGTCCTACAATTGACTGTCCTAAGTTAGGGGTGACCAAAGAAAATGATGGACGGACCCAAGTTAGTGAGGTGACGTTTCCAAAGAAAAGTGACAGTCTGACCACTAAAACCCAAGTAGTTTCAGGGAAGGCGACTGACACCTGGTTAAGCGGGGACATGTTAGTCCAGGACACCAGGGGGAGTGATGATGACTCCAGTAAAGACACTGACTCTAGAAATGGGACAAACGAGTACAGTGAGGTACAGATGAGCGAGAAGGGTAAAACATCCTCTCGACGCCGAAGACGTAATAAGCGCCGAGAGGGGGCACAGTGTATGCCGTCTGAGGATGCAGAGAAAGTGACACGCCTGGTTAATGAAGACATGGTGCCAGTAACAACTGCTACGGTAGAGTCAGATGGTGACATACTACAAGAGAAAGAGGAATCAGAAACTGACCTGACACATTGTGACGTCAGAAATCAGCAGGCTGCAATTGCAGGGAAGGAGCCCACCAAGGCCGTAATGGTGGTGGTCTCTATGATTTCCAAGTGTGCAGCTGATTGTCTGTCAAGTGAGAGTGGTATAGGAAATGGAATCCTAGAGAGTGAGGGAGGAGGAATAATCCACAACAGTCACGGTGAGCAGACTGATGAACTACCTGGTGCTGGGGAGGATGACAGCGAATTCAGCCCCAAATCTCTAAAAGGAACAGAGCGCCATGTTGAAGGGTGTGACACCCAGGCTGAGGGTGACACGGCCGAGACCGCAGAAAAGGTCGTGGGTAAGAAGAGTAAGAAACCCAAAGGTTCTGAAGCTGAGGCGGGTACACTGGCAAGCGGTGACATGCTGCCAGAAAAACCGATAAATCGGGACAACAGTGGTCCGTGCGATGAAGCCATGGAGAAGGAGCCGACCCCAGAGTTGAAAGCTGAATTCTCTCCCGCTTCTGAGCAAGCTGACGAGCCACCTATCTGTGAGGCGGCTGAAGGTGAAGCAGCTGAGACCCAAGAGAGGGGTGACTATGACAAAGTTGCACCCCATGGAAAGGCCGGAGGTGTAGAGGTGAAAGAGGCCTCGGAAATAGTGTGTCGTAGACCAGAGAGGTCCACAGGTGAAGACTCATCCAATAGGATGAGCAATGGCTATCTGAAACACGAAACACTTCTTAGCCAGGCTACTGAGAGTCGAGTAAGGGATTTAGAGAAAGAAGTGGCTGAGCTCCGAAGTCACTTGGCAGAGTACCAGTCCAGGTCACAGGTAGCCTTGGAACAGATGGAGCAGCGAGTGTCGATCCTGACCAAACTTGTTGAAGCAGGGGAGGCCCAAAGAGAGCTGACTCTGGAAGCGAAACTGGACAAGCATGTGGAAGCGGCAGGGATGAATGAAACTTCTGTAGTCAAGTGCATGGTGGATATACCTGAGGACTTAAGAGAAGCGTGTGCCATCAAGTGCATGCATGACGACTTAAGAGAGCTGTGGAAGCGTGTGAGGTCTACTGTACCCCAGAGGCTGGACAGTTAGTGATATTGTCCACCAGTGAAATTACTGTGCAGCGGGTGGCTATTCTAAAGGACATGCACTTCAGATGTGTTCGTATGAAGTGGCAGGTCCAACTGCAAAATGAGGAAGTCACTAGACAGCTAGAGTATAAAAGGAAAGCGCAAAGGCTGACGGAAGATATCGTCCAAGTACCCTGGGCTCTGGTGGGGAGAGTCATTGGAAAAACTGGACGAGTCATGCAAGACATAGTGAATAAGTCGGGATTCGTGAGATTAAGAATCCCTGCTGCTAACGAGAGCAAGATACCCAGGGAAGCTGGTATGGTTCCGTTCGTCTGTGTCGGGGCGGTAGAGAGTCTTGGAAACATTCGAAGCCTTCTTGGATATCGGGTACACCATGTACGTGACATGGAGCGGTTGAGGCTAGAAAACCTGAAAATTGAGGAGCAGCTTCACCAACTGTGTCGGGGACAGCAGCTGTCTTCTCCCCGTTGTTCAGAGGAAAGAAGTGGAAGATGGCATGTTGGTCCAGTAGTTAAGACACGCGATAACAGGAATCGCGGACAGAGAAGTAACCTACGATGTACTGTAGATAGTGGCTGCTATGAGCTTAGAGTTCCCAACAGTAGCCCTGGGGGTACACGAGTAAGCCTAGGTTCGGACAAGACTGTAGGTTTGACTGAGGACGTGTCTCTCTACTACGGTAACCCTGGGAGGGGGTCAGGGAGAGAACGGTCCGGAAAGGGGACGTCCTTTAAGCCTAGGTTGACACGACAGGGTTTGGTGACAGTGTCGGGCGATGTCTCAGGGACTTATGCTCTTGGGCACCTTGGACGGCCCTCTCGACTGGTGGGGCATGGCGGCGGGGATACCCTGCCTCGCGGCCCCAGGTCGTTGGCAAGTGTTCTCCCCTACGGGTTTGAACAGAGGGGGAGGGTATGTGACATATCAACCGGCTGTATAACAAAGGGCCGGTATGTTTTGCAGAAGCATGGGTGCTCTGCAATGTGAAGTTGGCTGGGACCTGTGGTTCCACAGAATTGCATTACATGCAGAGCCATGGAAGGGTGTGTGATGCTGATTACACCCTCCTTACCACCTGTGGGTGTGGCTCCAGGGGTTAAAGCAATCCTGTCTCTGAACCTAGGTGGAGTGTGTCTAGGGCAGTCTAGATAGAGACTAGCTCCAGACGTCCAGTGTGTGGACTGGAAGCAAGTGAGAGCAGGGAGCTCTGAGAGTGTGTCTAGGGCAGTCTAGATAGAGACTGGCTCCAGACTTCCAGTGTGTGTGTACTGGAAACAAGTGAGAGCAGAGCCGGGAGCTCTGGGTGTATCAGCCTGTGTGGAGGCTGAACACAAGGCACTGATATTGAGTCTGAGGTGAGTGCAGCCAAGCCAGGCCAGGGCTGTAGGGCCGAATCTCTCCAGGAGGAGAGACAGACAGGGGTCTGCAGAGGGCCCTGGGTGCTGGAAGGAACCTTGGCTAGAGCTGTACGCTGGCAGGAGCCAGAGAGTGGGGAAGTTGCTAAAACTTCCATTATGGACTTATTGTTTATGTTTGAGGGCAGTTTATGCTGAGTGTTTTTAAATAAACTGCCGGAATTTCTATGAAGAGACTGTGTACGTGTGTTGCTGAAGCTACCTCACACCGCTGCAAGCGAGTGGAACCCCCACATTGCAGGTCGCAACGTTACTATATATTATATATATATATATATTATATATATATATATATATATATATATATATATATATATATATACACACACATATATACATACATACACCCCCCCCCCCGTGTATTCGGTTTAAAGGACGCATCCCCTACTTTCCCCCAAAATTTGGGGGTACAAAAGTGCGTCTTATAAAGCGAAAAATACCATAATTGCCTTGTATTGGCTGTCTGAAAAAGCACCGGCACGTAAGGAATTTGTTAAAAAAGTGAATTATATTTTTTATATGGAGAAAAATATTTATATTAAAAGGGGAAGGATAACTCAATATGAGAAGATCTGGAGCAAGTGGCTGGACTTTCCAGGATTAGCGTAATTGTATAAACTGAAAGATAGGATATTTGGACTATAGGTTGGAAAGGAAAGATCGCAGAGGCTGAGAAATAAGGAGGGCAGGTCCTTATATGAATAAAGAGAGGGACGTAAATAATGGAGGGGTGAGACTGTCGACCGGAAGAGGGTGCGGGGAGGGGAAGGAGAGGGAGGGGGTATATGTGAGGACTACCCTCACAATGTTTATGAAAGTTTTGAAATGCAATAAAAATGTATCTGGTTAAAACAAAAAAACTACAGCTGTCAGAATATTTTTTAAATGTTTTTGTTTCTGTAAAAATGTTTTTATTGTATAAAGGAGGCAAAACATAAAAATAGCAAATGTAGTATCACTGCAATCGCACTTACCCGAGGAAAAAGGCCCTGCGCGCACACTACATTTTTGCAACTTTTTTGGTGCAGTTTGTTGCTCAAAACTGCATGTCTTTCCTTCTCCCAGCAAAGTGTATGAGAATTCCGAAATGCTGTGTGCACATTGCTTCTTTTTTTCTTGTAGAAAAAAAAACAATACAGCAAGCACATTATATTTACCAAGTCTCTGGCACGGCTGTAACTGCTCCTTCAGACTCTCATACTACTTCTGGGGCTGCTCATTAGCCTAATGCATTTGCACTGCTTTCCCTACCCACTGACGTCTGTTATTGGTTGCGGTCAAACATGCCCCCAGCCTGTGTGGCAGAGTGTCTGAATGCTTCCAATCACAGATGCCATGTGAGTCTATCGTACAGTAAAAATAAAAATATTGGTGTAGGGTCCCCCCATATTATCATATCCAGCACAGATAAAGCCTACAGCTACATACTGCAGCCACCAGCCATGCGCTTATGTTGGCTGTGCCTGAAAATAAGAGGAATCGCATGTAGCTTTTTTTTTTACACTTTAATAAATAATTTAAAAATATAAAAAAAAAAGGTTTGCAGCCACCCACCATAAAAAAAATAAAAAATAAATTTGATACACAGCCAAGATAAAGCTGACAGCTGGGGGCTGTATTGTCAGGCTGGGGAGCCATTATCATGGCTATTGGTCTCCCCAGCCTAAAAATAGGAGCCTGCAGGCACCCAGGATTGCCATATCCATTAGATGCGACAATCCCAGAACCTGGCTCTTTCCGAGTGCCCTCGTGCAATGGATTCAGGGATGATAAAGGCATAAAAAAGAAATAATAAAAAAAAATTCTTGAAATGATGTTGATTAGCTCATTCTGGCTCCCAAAGATCACAATAAGGCTTGGCTCACATTTAACGTGCACCCTATATGGGGTTTCCGCGTAAGTCTCTGAAAAACATGATTCAGATGGAACCCCCGATAGACCATTCCCTATAATAAGACAGATACAGACACTGTGGACTGTTTCGGGCCTATAATCAAGTGGTGTACGCCTTTTTAAGAGTTCATAAAAGAGCGGTCAGCCACAGTTTTGTGCACTTCTGAAAAGACATCGCTGAACAGAGGCCAGACGGAGTCAACAGTAACTTTGGTTTCTCATTATAGTAAATGCATCTGTTGTTTCATTTGAATTACGTCATTCGGAGATTTAGTCATCCATGGAAATACAGGGGGCTTCCACGTTACTTGTAATCCAAAGGCTCTGGAAAAGTTCTATATAAAAAGAAATCCAGGAAAATCTGTAAGACAAGCGCCAAAGGAGCTAAGGCTGGACACGAATTAAGGCTTGCAAAAGAGGCGAAGAGTAAAGTAAAAGGATTTTGGAGGTATGTTAAAAGCAAAATAAAAAGGATGGAGACCACTGGAGTCCTGCAGAATCAAAATGGTGAAACAGTCACCAAAGTGGAACAGCAGGGGGAGCTACTAAATTCGTATTTTGTATCTGTCTTCTCCCAAAAAAACTAATGCAAGCATCTATATATATAATTGCCTTATTCTGTCTGTCTGTCTTACTCCAAAATTATGTCGTTACAGTGACAACCGTCGCATTGGCCGCGCGCCTCGGCTCCGCCCCCACACGGATTGGCCGCTCGGCCAGGCTCCGCCCCCGCACGGATTGGCCGCTTGCCCCGGCCCCCTGCACGCATTGGTCGCTCGGCCAGGCCCTGCCCCCCGCACGCATTCCCCAAACCCACATGGAGCCCCGACTCCCAGGTGACTGCTGCACCCCCGGAAGCCCACACCGGCAAGACAAAGTGGAGAAAAGCCGGGTGTGTGAAACCACTAGCTTACCCCGGCTCCCGGCACACGTGTGCCAGAGGCGGCGTAGGCTGCTAATCATGGTACACATCGGAAAACTATAGAAACCGCTTTCCATAGTTACCCGATGTGTAACATGGTTACTAGCTTACCCCGGCTCCCTGCCCATTCAGATCGTTGGTCTCCCACTGTCAAACACGCTGATGCGTGCTGCACAGCAGGAGCCCAACGAGCAAAAAATGAACCATCATTATTCAAGACTTACTGATTATATTATTATTCAATCTGCTAACCTACATACACATTTTAGACTACCCGATACGTTAGAATCGGGCCACCTTCTAGTCAACAATAATCATGATAGAAATGATGGTCTGGAGGCGTCCAAGTTGACAATAAGCAAAGTATTGATATTAGAACACTTAGCCAAGTTAAAGGAAACCAAGTCCCCAGGTCCAGATGATTTACACCCTAGCATCTTGAAAGAAATATCTGAGGAAATAATAGTACTGCTTGCCGTAATCTTCAGTAAGTCATGGGAAACATGCTACATCCCCCATTCTGCGCACCCCCCATCGTGCTCCATCCGCCATGCTGCGCACTCCCCATTGTGCTACATCCCCCATGCTGCGCACTCCCCATCGTGCTACATCCCCCATGCTGCGCACTCCCCATCGTGCTACATCCCCCATGCTGCGCACTCCCCATCGTGCTACATCCCCCATGCTGCGCACTCCCCATCGTGCTACATCCCCCATGCTGCGCACCCCCCATCGTGCTACATCCCCCATCGTGCTACATCCCCCATGCTATAATAGTTCTCCTATTATACTCAGAGAGGAGTATAATAGGAGGACTATAATAGGAGGAGTAGTCCTGGGGGGAGAGGAGTATAATGCCGGCTCCCTGCACATGTGTACCGGGAGCCGGTGTACGCTGGTAACTATGATACACATCGGGTAACTAAGGGACCTTAGTTACCCGATGTGTATAATGGTTACCAGCGTTCACCGGCTCCGTCACGATCAGAGCATCGCAAGGTTATGTCTGGCGCTGCTGGGATCGTGACGGAGCCGGTGTACACTGGTAACTATGATACACATCGGGTAACTAAGGGACCTTAGTTACCCGATGTGTATAATGGTTACCAGCGTTCACCGGCTCCGTCACGATCAGAGCATCGCAAGGTTATGTCTGGCGCTGCTGGGATCGTGACGGAGCCGGTGTACACTGGTAACTATGATACACATCGGGTAACCAAGGGACCTTAGTTACCCGATGTGTATAATGGTTACCAGCATTCACCGGCTCCGTCAAGATCCCAGCATCGCAAGGTTATGTCTGGCGCTGCTGGGATCGTGACGGAGCCGGTGTACACTGGTAACTATGATACACCTCAGGTAACCAAGGGACCTTAGTTACCCGATGTGTATAATGGTTACCAGCATTCACCGGCTCCGTCAAGATCCCAGCATCGCAAGGTTATGTCTGGCGCTGCTGGGATCGTGACGGAGCCGGTGTACACTGGTAACTATGATACACATCGGGTAACCAAGGGACCTTAGTTACCCGATGTGTATAATGGTTACCAGCGTTCACCGGCTCCGTCACGATCCCAGCAGCGCAAGGTTATGTCTGGCAATGCGTGCGGAGGGCCGGGGCGAGCAGCCAATCCATGCGGAGGGCGGGGCCAGGCCGAGGCGAGCGACCAATCCGTGGGGGGAGCGGAGCCGAGGCGAGGCGAGCGGCCAATCCGTGCGGCGGGGCGGGGCCATGGCGAGCCCAGCGGCCAATCAGCTTTGTGTCACTGTAAGGACACAATTTTGGAGCAAGACAGACAGACAGACAGACAGACAGACAGAATAAGGAAATTATATATATAGATAAATCGTGTCAGACCAACCTGATTTCCTTTCATAACAAAGTCACTGAATAGTTGGACTGGGAATGCTGTGGATATAACATACTTTATTGGATGCCTTACTGAAGTAAAGGTATCACATGACATCCGCATTGAAAAAATGATCAAGTACAGAATCGACAAAAAAATCAGTTAGGATTCACAACTGGCTTAATGAATGTGCACAAAGAGTAATACTAAATAGCTACACATCAAACTGGAGGAAAGTTAAAAGCAGGTTGCCGCAAAGCTCTGTCCTGGGCCCAGTACTGTTTAATATCTTTATAAATATGGACAATGGGGAACTCATGAAATGGCAAATTATACTAAGATAAGAGCAGTAGCAGTAGTATTCAGAAGAATCTACACACACACAAACAATGGACCAAGGCAAGCAGAATGGTATTTAACAGGGACAAATGCAAAATCTTACAACTAGGTAAAATAAATGTAAAAAGCATATACAGTATGGGAGGAATAGAACTAGGTGATAGCACCAGGAAAAAGGACTTGGCATAATAGTGGATCCCAGACTCAACATGAGCCAACAGTGCAGAGCTGCAGCTAAAAAGGGCAACACAATTCTGGGATGTATAAAGACAAGCATTGAATCTAGATCAAGAGAGGTAATTATTTCCCTATACTCTGCCCTGTTCAGACCCCACCCGGTATACTGTGTACAATTCTGGGCTCCCCAATTCAAGAAAGACATTGATATATTGGAGCAAGGTCAGAGAATAGCAACCAAGAAGCTAGAAATCTGCAAACCAGGTCATATGAAGACCGGCTAAAAGAACTAGGAATGTTTAGTTTGCAAAAGAGAAGATTGAGAGGAGACAATAGTGGTCTACAAATGTTTGAAAGGAAGTCACTGAGCAGAGGGATCTACGCTATTCTCATTAGCACAAGGAAGTACAAGAAGCAATGGGATAAAACTAAAAGGAAGTAGATTCAGGTTAGACATTAGGAAAAACTTTCTGACAGTGAAGGTAGTCAGAGAGTGGAATAGTCTACCGTGGGAGGTAGTGAGCTCTCCATCAATAGAAATGTTCAAGTGGAAACTGGGTAAATATATAACTGGAAAGAGTTAAGAAAACCTGCACTCGCAGGGAGTTGGACTCAATGGCCCTTGAGGTCCCTTCTAAAGCTATGTCCCCCCGGGCGCTTGTACCTGCAGATGTATCCGCAGGTACGAGCACATGTTTCCCGCAGCTGGCCGCCGGCATCTGCAGCTATTTTTAGCTGCTAGATTACAGCGGAATAGCTGCGGGAAACATGCGGACATTCATGCGGCTTACCTGCGGACGTCCCGACCTCTTATCTCCATAGTGGAGGGCCGGGACATCCGCAGGTAATTCCGCATGAATAATTGACATGCAATTATACATGCGGATGCCTACATCCGCAGCATCTTCGGCAGTCACACTTTCCGCAGCGTGGACACAGCACTCCCCATGTTCCATAGGATAACATGGGGAGTGACTGTACATGCTAAAACCTGCGGATTTATCTGGAAAATCCAGAAAAATCTGCAGGTTTTCCGCGGCAAAATCCGCACAAACAAGCTCCCGTGGGCACATAGCCTAAAGCGGGCTTTACACGCTACGACATCGCTAATGCGGAGTCGTTGGGGTCACGGAATTCGTGACGCACATCCGGCCGCATTAGCGATGCCGTTGCGTGTGACATCGATTAGCGATTTTGCATCGTTGCAAAACAGTGAAAAATCGCTAATCGGCGACACGGGGGTCCATTCCCAATTATCGTTACTTCAGCAGTAACGAGGTTGTTCCTCGTTCCTGCGGCGTCACACATCGCTGCGTGTGACGCCGCAGGAGCGAGGAACGTCTCCCTACCTGCCTCCCGGCTGCTATGCGGAAGGAAGGAGGTGGGCGGGATGTTACGTCCCGCTCATCTCCGCCCCTCCGCTGCGATTGGGCGGCGGTTCAGTGACGTCGCTGTGACGCCGCACGGACCGCCCCCTTAGAAAGGAGGCGGTTCGCCGGTCACAGCGACGTCGCCGGACAGGTAAGTATGTGTGACGGCTCTGGGCGATGTTGTGCGCCACGGGCAGCGATATGCCCGTGTCGCGCAACAGATGGGGGCGGGTACGCACACTAGCGATATCGGGACCGATATCGCAGTGTGTAAAGTAGCCTTTACGCTACAATTCTATGATTCTCATACCAAAGTGAGTCGACCAGTATGCACAAACATTGGAAATGTGTAAAAGAGACCTGGGACAAGATTTCAGTCAAAACGTGTAATAGAGATATAGAGCATGCCCAGAAATATTCAGGCAGTGTTGAAAGTCAAAAAATAAATTTACAAAACACTAATATATGACAATTTTAAATTTAGATTTTTAGGAGCAAAACGGTAAAAAATGCAGTACTATAAGAATCTGCATAACTAATTATATGCCAAAAAGTCAAATTTATACATGTGAAAGCCAAGATAATTGTTTTTAAAATGAAGGTAGTCTTAAGCTGAAAGCTGTAGTGGATAGTGAGCTATGGAGCCTGAAAAGACAAAAGTTCAAAACATTGTTAAAGGAGTTGTCCGACATAAACTCCAAAAAAAAAAAATATGTTAATCTGTGCTGTATTGTCATATAAAATACCCCTACATTATTTTTTTGTTTTCTAACTTTTGTTTCGCTTGATTTTTCACTTTATTCTCTGCAGCTCTTTGTTTACATTCAGCACAACCTAACATGACATGTTTGACTGCCAAACCCACAGTCACAGCTGGCACAGCCCATCCTCAGTGTCCAGCTCCGCCCTCTGCCCACACATTCCATGTCAGTATACTGCCCCAGCACCTGATAGATAAATGAATACTATGTAATGAAAATTATATATGGCCCCTAATGTGAGTCTATAGGATGGACACACACACACACACACCTAGAGTTATATAATATATTATACATAATCCCCCCTCATGCACTCTCTTCTCTCCCACTGCACTGTCTCATCTGCCCCCCAGCACTCCCGTCTCTCACCCCCATGAACTCTCGTCTCTGCCCCACTGCTGTGTCACCCATGAACTCTCTTCTCTAGCCCCCCCACTCTGTCAGCCGTGCACGCTCTTCTCTGCTCCCTCCCCCCCTGCTCGCCCTCCCTTCTCAACCATGCAGCATGCTGTCTCTTCTCGTGCTGTGATGATTGCAGTGTCCTATACAGAGCTCAGTGCTGTTGTTCGCTGGTGTCAGGTGACATCCCTGCTTCTAACTGTATTCAGAAGCGAGGAGCACGGGAGGCTGCATTCATCACAGAGACAGCGTACGGGGGAGGGAGGGGTCACAGTTGCCCAAGCACCATACAACATAATGAGCTGAGGACACTGTTGGGCAAACAGCGCTACGGTGTCCTAGACAGAGAGGGCAACCCTGTGTTTGTCCAGCACATACAGGGCACAGAAAGCAGCGCACAGGGAGGGGGGCGGGGTCTCCACGCACTGTACAGCCCAGCAGGGCGGCAACATGCAGTGGCAGATTTGCATGTCAACATGGTCCTGCCCATGTTGACATGAAATGACCGGAAGTAGCAAAATCACAGCAGGAGCAGTCACATGACCACTCTGTGCCGGGGGAGAGGGGCTGACAGCAGGGCAGGTAAGTGGTCTCTATCAACTTACCTGCCCCAATGTAGCCCAATAGTGTAAATAATAAAAAAAAGTCAAAAGAAGCCGGATAACCCCTTTAATCTTTTGCTTGTCAGTGAATATAGAGCCTGCAAACTATGCTAGGAAAATTTGTGCTCCAAGAGTCAAATAGCGCTCCTTCTCTCCCTCACATGTGGTTGAGCAGTACTGTAGAACCACATATGGGGTATTGCCACACTCAGCAGAAATTGTGGGACACATTTTAGTGCCATATTTACCCATTTCTGCATGTGAAAATGTAAAATATGGGACCAAAACAAGTTTTTTTTTGTGGTAATAAGATTTTGGGTACTCACCATAAAATCTCTTTCTCTGAGTCTTCATTGAGGGACACAGGAAACAACGGGTATATGCTGCTGCCACTAGGAGGCAACACTAGGCAAAAAATACAAGCTTAACTCCTCCTCCGCAATATATACCCACCTATCGGCAGGAAGTTATTCCGTTAGTAATAAAGCAGTACGAGAAGTATTTCTAGTAATTAGTTGATTTATATTTCTCTCTTGAATGCGCATAAATATTAATGGGCAGGTGCTGTGTCCCCCAATGAAGACTCAGAGAAAAAGATTTTACAGTGAGTACCCAAAATCTTTTCTCTTTTGCTTCACTGGGGAAACAGGAGATAATGGGATGTCTTAAAGCAGTCCCTAAAGGCTGCTTTACACGCAACATCGCTAGCGATGTCACTAACGATAGCACCTGCCCCCGTCGTTTGTGCGTCATGGGCAAAATGCTGCCCGTGGCGAACAATATCGCCGATACGCGTCACGCCAACTTACCTTCCTAACGACGTCGCTGTGGCCGGCGAACAACATCTTTTTTAAGGGGGCAGTTCCTGCGGCGTCACAGCGACGTCACACAGCAGGCCACCAATAGAAGCGGAGGGGGCAGAGCAGCTGCATAAACGTCACTCCCACCTTGTTGCCAAAGGACGCAGGAATGCTGCTGTTCGTCGTTCCCAGGGTGTCACACGTAGCGATGTGTGCTGCCTCAGGAACGACTAACAACCTGCGTCTCAAACGAGCAACGATATTTTGAAAATGAACGACGCGTCAACAATCAACGATTTGGTGAGTATTTGGGATTGTTAGTGGTCGCTCGTACATGTCACATGCAATGACGTCGCTAACGAGGCCGGATGTGCGTCACGAATTCCGTGACCCCAGCGACATCTAGTTAGCGATGTTGTTGCGTGTAACGGGGCCTTTAGGTTAGGAAGTCTGTTATAGATTTACATTAAATGTTTTTCATAAAACCTTACTGCGTAGGCTGGCTTCAGCAGAAGACCAGGTGTTTAATTTGTAAAACTTGGATCAAGTGTGAAAATAGGCTAAGTTTCCATTTTGGAAACTTGTAAGGAGGAAGCTTGATGGCGCATGGCCTAGGATGTTCCCACTGCTGGTGTGGAATAAACCTTTACTCTTAAAGGGTTGTCTTTTATCTTAGTCAGTATGACTACAGAATGACAGCAAGCATATATCTAGCTAAAGTAGGTTTTGAGGCGACTAGGCCATAGCGATGCCCGGTAGGCATAACTAAAAAGCAGTCTGTCCTTGTTTGAATTAAGATGTGTATTGTTCTGACCAGGTCTAATTTGTTTAGTGCTGTTTCTGTGGTATGAGGTAGTATTGAACAAAATGAGGGAAGGATGATTTTTTTATTCATGTGAAATGACACTACTTTGGGGAGGAAGGTCATTACCAGTCATGGTATGACTTTATCTTAATGTATGTGGCATGACCTGAGCAAAGGTGAATTTCTGACCTAGACTTGTAATGTAATGGCTACTAGGATCATGACTTTCCTTGTAGTGTTATGTGTTGGATAGGCTCACAAGGTGGCTTTTTAGTTCATTGAAGACTACATTTTGATACCAGATTTCTATTGTTGGTTAGTCAGGGACTATAATAAGCTACTTCCTTTAGAAATGTTAGGACTTGAGATAGCCTATGTTTATCTGAAAAAAGTATAGACCGGGTGTAGATTTGTCCTACGAGGAAACTGAGGCCTAGCCCGGAGTCTAGCCCTGACTGAATGAAAGTTAGGAGACTGGGTAGTGTGAATGATAAAGGAGCAATTTTGTTTAATTGACACCAACTAAAAACTGCTTTCCAGCTACGGTGGTAAATTTTTTATGTTAAGGATTTTCTGACCTTTATCATGGTCTGAATAACAGAGTCGGATAAACCTAAGCTCTTTAGAACGGCAGCACCAACAGCTATGCCGTTATTTGAGAAACTATGAATTCTGATGAGAGCGGGCCTTGGAAGAGAAGGTCTTGAAAATCTGAGCGTTTTACTGGCGTTTCCTCTGTCATCTTTATGATTTGCGTCTACCCTCTTGGTCAGTCTGACCTTATTAGTATAACTGGTACCTACTCTGTCTTAATTTTTTTTACTGTTCTGTGGATTAGTGAAAAAAGGAAGAAAATAGGTACAGCAGTGTTAACTGTGACCATTATGTTCCTAGGACATTAGATGCCACTGTGTGTACCTAATACCAAACAGAGACCTTGTTGTTTCTAGATATGATTAGGTCAACACATGGGCGTACCCAGCGAGGGAACCTAGAAGCAGGGGCATGGTGTAGTGGGCCGGTGCCTGTAGTGGGCCGCTGTATCTGCAGCCACCGGCGCGCTGTGCTGTGCCGGCCCTGCTGTGTGCTGTGTGCCCGACATGTACAAAGTGCAGAGGAGCGCGCTGGTGACTGCAGCTTCCTCCTTCTTCCTATTCAAATGTATTTGCGTCTTTCAGACGTAAATACATTTGAACAGCGCGACGGGACTGGGCCCCGCCCCTGACGTGCAGCAACATGAGGAGATCAGCACATTTCTGAAGTCATCACAGTGCTGCGGGCGCCGGGACACAGGAGACATCAGCATCAGGAAGCGGTAAGCGCTCCATGGAGGAGCCGAAGAGACAGGTGTAATTAATGGAGAAGTGTGGGGAGGGGCTGAGGACACATAACGGGGAACATTTGTGAAGGAGACACAGCTTTGTGACAACAGAGGAGGAGCACTGTATTCCGAGGGAGGGGGGAGGCAGGAGTGTGTAGTGATGGGATAGTGTAATTTGTGTCTGCAGGGGGTGATGAGGGGGTGCGATGTATTATGTCTGGGGAGGGGGTAATGTATTGTGTGTGGGGGAGGGGTAATGGAGGGTGCACTGTATATTGTGTGTGTGTGTGGGGAGGGGTAATGGGGGGTACATTGTAGTGTGTGTGTAGGGGGTGATGGGGGTGCATTGTGTGTGTGTTTAGTGGATGCATTGTGTGTAGGGGGTGATGGGGGGGTGCATTGTATTGTGTGTGTGTAGGGGGTGATAGGGAGTGCATTGTATTGTGTGTGTGTGTTTGTGTGTAGGGGGTGACGGGGGGTGCATTGTATTGTGTGCCCGCGTGTGTAGGGGGTGATGGGGGGTGCATTGTATTGTGTGTGTGTGTGTAGGGGTGATGGGGGGGTGCATTGTATTGTGTGTGTGTGTAGGGGTGATGGTGGGGTGCATTGTATTGTGTGTGTCTGTGTAAGGGTGATGGGGGGGTGCATTGTATTGTGTGTGTGTTTGTGTGTAGGGGTGATGGGGGTGCATTGTATTGTGTGTGTAGGTGGTTATGGGGGTGCATTGTATTGTGTGTGTGTGTAGGGGGTGATGGGGGTGCATTGTATTGTGTGTGTGTGTAGGGGGTGATGGGGGGTGCAATGTATTGTGTGTGAGTGTGTGTAGGGGGTGATGGGGGGTGCATTGTATTGTGTGTGTGTTTGTGTGTAGGGGTGATCAGGGTGCATTGTATTGTGTGTAGGTGGTTATGGGGGTGCATTGTATTGTGTGTGTGTGTAGGGGGTGATGGGGGTGCATTGTATTGTGTGTGTGTGTAGGGGGTGATGGGGGGTGCATTGTATTGTGTGTGTGTAGGGGGTGATGGGGGGTGCAATGTATTGTGTGTGAGTGTGTGTAGGGGGTGATGGGGGGTGCATTGTATTGTGTGTAGGGGGTGATGGGGGGTGCAATGTATTGTGTGTGAGTGTGTGTAGGGGGTGATGGGGGGTGCATTGTATTGTGTGTAGGGGGTGATGGGGGTGCATTGTATTGTGTGTGTGTAGGGGTGATGGGGGGTGCATTGTATTATGTGTGTGTGTGTGTGTTTGGGGGGGTGCATTGTATTGTGTGCGTGGGGAGATGGTAATGGGGGTGAATGGTATTTGTGTGTGTGTATGTACTGGGTGATGGGGGATGTATTGTATTGTGTGTGTGTGTGTGTGGGGGGGGGGGGAGGGGTAATGTTGGGTGCACTGTAGTGTGTGTGTGTGTGTGTGTGTGTGTGTATGTGTGTGTGTGTGTGTGTGTGTGTGTGAGGGGCGCAGAGTCATTAAATCGAGCTATAATTACATTTAATTCTCTTAAAATTTACGTTTCATTCACCTTTTCCGTTTTAATATTTTACAACCTGAACCACCATGGCTTGCCTCCCCCCCCCTAGTTTTGATCCTGGGTATGCCATGGGTCAAAATCTGGCTTGTTCCAATATTGGCCTATCTGATTAAAAACTGTGGAGTGGAGTGACCATTTTCCTGAGGTCAGGCCCTCGTGGCTTAGGTAATCTGCCACCCAAATCTCTACTCCTGGGCTGTGACCTGCTGAACTCTGTGTCACGTGGTTCTTTGCCCAGGTTAGTATCCTTGATACTTTTGCCATGACTCTAAGGCTTCTGGAATCCTTGGTGAATTAAGATGCTTCAGCTATGGCTTTGTCCGACAGTATGCAAATTGGTCAATTTGACAGCAGTGACTGCAAATGATGTTGATCCAGAGTGAGACTTCGTAAATCTCCCAACAACATTGAAGGATGAGGTTTTCAGGAATACTGCTTTCCAACCTGTGAGGCTGGCGTGGATCACTGGCCAGTGAACAGGAAGGAATAAATAACCGTGTAGAAAAAAGTGGTGACTGTAGCCACCACCTTAGAGACTGATGAACCTGTGACTACGTTGACTTGTTTCATATATAAATAAATGCTAATTGTAAGGCTCTGCTGTTAAATTGGCTTAAATAAAGTGTGTGGGAGGCGGCCACCATCTTCCTAGATATTTACATAGTTCGGACAGGAACAGATGTGTACTGTATGAGTAGTCGAGTATCTTGTAGTAATGCTTCAGTCTTCTATTCTGTAAGGAACAGTGTAGCTTGAACCATGTGGATATCATACTCAGCAATATTAGATGCTGTTTTGGAATCATGGACAATTTTGTGTTGATTATCCAGCCATCTAAACTGAGCTTTCTGTGCTGATATTGAGACTTTGAAGACCTGATTGAAGAGACGGACCTTTGATGAGTATGTTGTCTAGATAGATATGATTAGGATTCTTCTGGCTCTAAGGATGGCCCATGTTACTGCGATTTTTGTGAAGACTCTGGGAGCAGTTGTTAGACCGAAGATCAGTGCAATAAATTTTAAATGTCTGGTCTATAGCAAAGCGCAAGAATCTTTCATGTCTGTGGTAGATGATATGTGTAAGTACCGTATTATTCGGGCTATAAGATGCACCGGACCATAAGACGACCCTGATTTTAGAGGAGGAAAATACAATTTTAAGCAAAAAATGTGGTCATGATACACTGTATAGCCAGCTTTACACGTTGCAATTTTGCATACAATATCGTATGCGATTTGCAACGCCCCCATCGTATGTGTGGCATGTTCAATTTGTTGAACGTGCCGCACAAACGATTAACACGTCACACGTACTTACCTGTCCATACGACCTCGATGTGGGCGGCGAACGTCCACATCCTGGAGTGGGAGGGACGTTTGGCGTCACAGCAACATCACGCGGCAGCCGGCCAATAGAAGCGGAGGGGCGGAGATGAGCAGGACGTAAACATCCCGCCCACCTCTTTCCTTCCGCATTGGCGTCTGGAGCCGCGGGACGCAGGTAAGATCTGTTCAATGTTCCCGGGGTGTCACACACTGCGATGTGTGCTGCCTCGGGAACATTGCACAACCGCACGTTCAATCCATGAGGAATGAATGACGTGTATGCGATGAACGGATTTTCGTTCAATCGTAATCGCACGTACCTGTCACACACTACAATGCACCTTATGATGCCGGATGTGCGTCACTTACGATGTGACCGCGCCGACACATCGTACGATATATTGTAGTATGTAAAGCCGGCTTAAGGGGCGAAGATCTGCTGCTGACATATATATATTATATATATATATATATGTGTGTGTATGTATATGTATATATCCACCATCCTGGTATAGCCCCCATCCTGCTACAGCCCCCATCCGGCTACATAGCGCCATTCTGGTAAATGCCCTCATCCTGCTATATACCCCCCCATCCTGCTATATACTGCCATCGTGGAATATGCCCTCATCCTCCTATATACCCCTATCCTGCTATATACTGCCATCCTGGTATATACCCCATCCTGCTATATACTGCAATAATGGTATATACCCCCATCCTGCTATATACCGCCATCCTGCTACATAGCGCCATCCTGGTATATGCCCTCATCCTGCTATATGGCCTGAATCCTGTGGCACACCAAAAAAATAAACGTTTATACTCACATTTCCTCACTCCAGCAGCATCGCTTGTCCTCCTGTCTGTGTCAGCAGCAGTACCGCCGACCTGTGTGGAGTCGGTCACCGTTCCCTGCAGCATCGCGATGTCCTCCTGTCTGCCGCTGATGTGTGTAGAGACCGGTGAGCACAGCGATGACGTCATCGCTGTGCGCACCGCTAGTCTCCAGACACAGCAGCAGCCAGCAGACAGGAAGACATTGCGATGCTGCATTCAACGGTGACAGGTGAGTATATTTATTCACTGCGCCCCGCGCTGATGATGATGCACAGGGAGCAGTGAAAAGAGTCACACATGATCACTCCAGGCTGTAGTTGCCAGGGGTGGTCACGTGGGCCCACTGTTAATTATGCGCACATCCCATGCCCATCATCCCGCCCACCTGTCAGCGCTGAGATGATGGGCGGGAGGATGGGCGTGCATATGAAATGAGCGGCCCACGTGGTCACGGCAGGCGCTGCTACAGCCTGCGCATGCCACCAATGACCTGCTCCACCGCAGCACCCTCATTCCCCGCAGCCATGCCCTACATTCAGACTATAAGACGCATCCCCCACTTTCCCCCAACATTTGGGGGAAAAAAGTGTGTCTTATAGTCCGAAAAATACAGTACTCATCTCAGATCTCTATTGACCCCATAAATTCTTAAAGGAGTTGTCCGACAAACTCAAAAATTTTTGGTAAGCTAATCTGTGCTGTATTGTCATATAAAACACCCCTACATTGTTATTTTTTGTTTTCTAACTTTTGTTCCTCTTGAATTCACCCTTTATTCTCTGCAGCTCCTTGTTTACATTCAGCACAAGCAAACTGACCACTTCCTGTGCAAAGCCTCAGTCAGAGCTGGCACCGCCTGGCCTCAGTGTCCAGCCTCGCCCCCTGCACACACATTCCCTGTCAGTATTCAGCCTCAGCACTGACCTGTTATCACTACAGCATTGCAAATAACAGCCCCACATCAGGCTCTGCACCGCACACGCACATATGGCTCTGCACCCCACATGCACACATATGCCTCTGCACACCACACACGCACACATATGGCTCTGCACCACACACACGCACATATGGTTCTGCACCACACACACGCACATTGGACTCAGCACCGCACGCGCACATCGGGCTCTGCACCGCATGCACACATCGGGCTCTGCACCGCACACGCACACATCGGGCTCTGCACCGCACACGCACACACCGGGTTCTGCACCGCACACATCGGGCTCTGCACCGCACACATATGGCTCTGCACCGCACACATATGGCTCTGCACCGCACACATATGGCTCTGCACCGCACACATATGGCTCTGCACCGCACACGCACACACATATGGCTCTGCACCGCACACGCACACATATGGTTCTGCACCGCACACGCACACACATATGGCTTATGACCCAAAATCGACTATGACCTGAATCCAAGAATTGTTTACTTCTGACCACCAGATTTTTATAAAGAGCTGAAGTCGTCAATTCCATGATATATCTAACTTGTTTGTCTTTGTGTTTGAATCAACCCTGTTTATTTGACGCATTTTCGGGCTGAAATTGTTCTGAACGAAGGTTTCTTCTTTTCTTGGTAAACAAACATTCTTTTCTTGAATCCCTGTTTTATACCTGTGACCTTGGTGATAGTGTGATCTAGGCAATATCCAAATAATCGGAAAGGTAGACAGGTGATGGCTCTTTTTAGGCATAGTGTCCGCGTTCCCCTTTTTGAACCATAGGACTCTACCATATTGACCACTGCTAAAGCTTAGCAGCTAACTTTGTATAGGGACATTGACAAAGATATCTCCCTGCATAATGGTTTGACTGCCAAGATCTGCAAGATCTTCTGGTGGAGCTCTGTTGATGATGCCTTCACGGAGATGTTTTGACCAAATAAAAATCGTTTTAGATACCCAGAGAGAAGCGAAAGCAGAGCCTAGAACTGTGTCTGCTGCTTCCAATGCGGACTTAGCTAAAGATTCTACTCTGTTGGTGGGATATTTTGAGGATAGCTCTATCAGATGATGGAAGTATGATGCTAATGGAGAGTCGAAATACTGGTGGGTTACCGTAAGTGTGACTTATTTTTCTGAAAGAAATAAATTGGTTAATAGTCTGAACTAAATTATCGACTATACAGTATCTCTCCTCTGAGGACTGGTCTGAATGAGAATCAGAACCTGAGTCAGATGCTGTACTGGGCTCTAATCCCTGCAATGCATGCATTTCTACTGTGGCTGAAGAACCCTTTGAGAAGATGGTGAGGGAGATATTGAGAGTGACGCAAAGCGGGTTTGTGTTTTAGAACCTTTTCGCAATCTGCCACGGGTTTGTGTTTTAAAACCTTTTCGCGATCTGCCACGTTAGAGAAAGCCATTCGGTTACCGTGAATATACC
Organism: Anomaloglossus baeobatrachus; assembly: GCF_048569485.1. Lineage (NCBI taxonomy): Eukaryota > Metazoa > Chordata > Amphibia > Anura > Aromobatidae > Anomaloglossus > Anomaloglossus baeobatrachus. The sequence goes on along the minus strand of NC_134355.1, from coordinate 215,587,782 downwards.
GTGAAATATCCTGAGAGATCAGATCAGTGTTTCGCCACATTAGAGGGAACCATCCCGTTACCCTGATACACCCCGAGAGGAGATCAGTGTTCGTACAGGATTCATATTTTGTGCTGGAGGGAGCCATCTCATAACGCTGATTCACCCTGTATGGAGATCAGTGTTCTGGGATTAGAATTGTGTGTAGGTAGCTCTTGCATAACCGTAACCAGGGTCTGTGATTCGCTGGTTAGGTCGACTACGTACTTTGAGAGTGTTAAGATCACTCTGAAATAGAGGACCCATGCTGAAATTGTCTATTAGCAGGGGACTCCTGGGCGGCAGGTACTGTGGAATTACTACATGAGGGACAGTCAGGCCCGGACTGGCCATAGGGCAATTCTGGCAAATGCCAGATAGAACGGCCCACTACAGGGACCGCTCTATCTGCAGTCACAGCCGCTCTGCTCAGCAGTGTGCAGGCTGGGCAGCATTATTTGCCATACGCAGACTAGCTGCAGCAGGACCAGGAGGCAGCACACTATATGAGCGTGTGCCCGGCATGCACACACTGCTGAGGAGTGCGGTGTTGGTGGTGCTAGTGACCGCAGCTTCCTCCTTCCTAATCAAATGTATTTGCGTCTCTCAGACGTAAATACATTTGAACAGTGGAACGCCGGGACTGGGCCCCGCCCCCGACGTGCAGCAACATGATGAGATCAGCACCTTGCGGACGTCATCCCACTGCTGCGGGCGCCACACAGGATACATCAGGCAGCGACAAGCACTCCATGGAGGAGCAGAAGATGAAAGGTTTAATTAATGGGGATGAGTGGGGAGGGGCTAAGGACACATAATGGGGGAACATTTGTGAAGGAACACAGCTTTGTGACAGGCAGGGATGGTTACTGTGTTCCGAGGGAGGGGGGAGGCAGAAGTGTGTAGTGATGGGGGTCCATTGTATTGTGTGTGTGTGTGTGTGTGTGTGTAGGGGTGATGGGGGGTGCAATGTATTATGTCTGGGGCTGGGGTAATGGGGGGTGCATTGCATTGCATGAGTGTCTGTGGGGGGTGCATTGTATTGTATGAGTGTGTGTAGGGGGTGACGGGGGGTGCATTGTATTGTGGGTGTAGGGGGTGATGGGGGTGCATTGTATTGTGGGTATAGGGGGTGATGGGGGTGCATTGTATTGTGGGTGATTGTGTGTGTGTATGTGTAGGGGGCATGCATTGTATTGTGTGTGTATGGGAGGGGGCGATTGGTGGTGCAATATATTGTGTGTGGGAAGGGGGTAATGGGTGGTGCATTGTAGTGTGTGTGTGTGTGTGTGTGTTACAAAAGAGCAGTTTGGGGGGAATATAAATAAATAATAAAAAGGGGCAATAAGGGGGATATTATGGAGAGAGGCAATGTGGGAGTATATTATAAAGAGAGCAGTGTGGAGGGGACATTATGGAGAGAAGCTATGTATGGGGACATTATGAAAAGAGGCAGTGTGGGGGTAATATTAAGGAGAGGCAGTGAGAGAGGTATATTGGATATGGGCAGTATGGGGGGATATTTTGTGAAGGAACCACAGCAATTATTTATTCAGGTGCACAGCACGGGAGATATTTATGGGGCAGTATAATGATACTTTTATTTTTAAAAGTGCTGTGTGGGGAAATGCTGCTGAAGAATAAAGAGGGAGGTCTTCAGAGACTAGCAGTGGGCACGAAACCTCATCATGGCGTCTGTACTGCGTGGAGACAAAAGGGATGGGATCGACTCAGAAGTTGTCACCTATAAAGGTACCTGGATATAAATGATTATTTGTGATTTTGCCTGCATCTTATCAGTATTGTGGTTCCTGTATGTTCCGTAGTCTGGTAACAACAACTCCCAGCATCTCCTTACCATTGTTAAGGACAAGCTGGAGTTGTAGATTCCGGCATCTTCTGAGCCTTCCCATTGATCTGCATTGTAAAGTACAGAGCGTTCTCCAAGTGGAAAACACCAGAAGAATGGACCAGCCACTTATTTTAATCACTTGGTGGTTTTAGAAACCTTAAGTGAGTAAAAGATGCTCAAAACTCTGAACCTGTGCACAATGCATAGAGGCATATGGTAATTTGAGTATTTTTCATAGTGGTTTCCATGGTGGGATCTGCCCCCAAAAAATGTAATTGCACATTCCCTAAGTGGTATGCACCCAAAGTTATCACCAGTAAAAACTACAGCTTCCCTGATGACCTATCTGTAGAATAGGTCATCAGTATTAGTTCAGGGGGATCTGATTTTGTATTGCTGCCAATCAGCTATATGATGATGTCACAGCATCATTTGGAGAGCGCTGCATCCTCTTCATTATCTATGGGACCCAGCTCTGTAGGGAAAATAGCGGCTTTACCAGGTCCTGCTACTAAGAGCAATAAATAGGACTGAGCTGTAATATTGGACACAGCCATGACTACATGTTATATGATCGTGTTACACAATCTACAAGTGCACAAAGATATTACACATTCATCACGCGAAAAGTGGGCCTGTGTACCCCCAAATGCCAGGGCTGAATTTTAGTCCCAGTCCGGTCTTGGACATAGTGATGTTATATAAGACACAAATTTAACTACTGGGAGGCTCCATTGTGATTATCAGAGACTGCTCTGTACTTTGAGGTTTACATTGTATGTGCTGTATTTGTTTGCATAGCTGGAAGTAAAAAAATAAATAGACACATGCTGTGTACTGTGATTGAGCCGCACATTGTGTGTGTTGAATTTGCTAGCATTACCAGCAAACTAGTGAAGGAGGTGTGTCCAGCTTTTCCTGCCTTGAGAACAGTCACATGCATACCTCCCAACCGTCCCGGATACAGCGGGACAGTCCCTCTTCTGAGCCTTTGATCCCGGGTCCCGCCCGTGAGGCTGTTTGTCCCGGCTCCACCCACCCACTGTAGCCCCGCCTCGCTGTTTCTCCCTTCTACTATTCATTACAGAGCCGAGCGCGCAGCTACTCCTGTGACTGCTGCTGAGGTATGAATCACCCCCTGCAGCAGAGCGACCCCCCTGCAGCAGAGCGACCCCCCCCTGCAGCAGAGCGCCCCCCCCCCCCTGCACCAGAGCCGACCCCCCCAGTCCCGGAGCCTGCGTTTGTCTGCAGCTGTTCTCTGACTCCCCCTGTGCGGCTTCTCACTGCTGCAGACACGCGGGGAGTCAGGAAGCTGAGGAGACCGTGCAATCAGCACTTCTCTCTCCTGCAGATAGCAGTGACAATAACCTATGCAGAGTGACATCTGCAGGCTTCTATTAGCTTACCGATCAGTGGTCTCCTGCCTGTGGAGCAGAGCTGCTGGGTCCTAGCTTCCCAACAGCTTCAGCTCTGCTTTATCCTGGCTCCCCTACCAGTTAAAGGGAAACTGTCAGCAGAAATTTCACAATAAAAATAAAAGATTCCCCTCTGCAGCTCCTGGGCTGCTTCTAGAAAGGTTCCTGTTGTTATTGTGCCCCCTTTGAGACCTACAAAAATACTTTATGAAGTCTTACCTTTTTGTATGCAAATGTGTTTTTATGGTCACGGGGGCGGGCTGTCTGGCGTCCGTTATTCCCCCTCCTGCCGCTTTACGCAGTCCCCCATTGCTCATTTACATACACAAGGACGCCTTCCTCATGTAACTGTCCTCCCGAAGTTTTGCGCATGTGAACGCTTTTTCAGGTGATTGCGCAGGCACGAGATTATGGGCGGCGCTGTGATTGTCATCAGCAGCGTTAACCAAGTACCCGCCCATAATCTCGTGCCCGCACTTTTCCCTCTGACTCCACCGTTATGCGCAAGTGCTGGCCATATGAACCATGTTACCTATTACCGCTTGCACGAGATTATGGGCGGGTACTTGGATGACTTTGCTGATGACAATCACAGCGCCGCCCATAATCTCGCGCCCACGGTAATAGGTAACGTGGTTCATATGGACAGTGCTTGCGCATAACGGTGGAGGCAGAGTGAGAAGCGTGGGCACGAGATTATGGGTGGGTACTTGGATGACGCTGCTGATGACAATCACAGCGCCGCCCATAATCTCGCGCCTGCGCAATCACCTCAAAAGCGTTCACACTTTGCACAGTGCTCACTCCCGCGAGAGTGGCACTGGTTATGCACAAAACTTCAGGAGGACAGTTACATGAGGAAGGCGTCCTCATGTATGGAAATGAGCAATGGGGGACGGCGTACAGCGGCAGGAGGGGGAATAACGGACGCCAGACAGCCCGCCCCCGTGACCATAAAAACAGATTTGCATACAAAAAGGTAAGACTTCATAAAGTATTTTTTTAGGTCTCAAAGGGGGCACAATAGCAACAGGAACCTTTCCAGAACGCAGCCCAGGAGCTGCAGAGGGGGAATCTTTTATTTTTTTTGCTAAATTTCTGGTGACAGTTTCCCTTTAAAGGGAACCTATCCGGTGCAATCTGCACTCAGAGCCAGGAGCAGTTCTCGGTATATATTGCTAATCCCTCCCTAACTGTCCCTGTATACACTAGCATAGATAAAGGCATCTATAGAAAAAGTATTTTTAAAGAGCTTATATCTTATGCTAATTAGCGCGGGGACTAGTCCCAAGGGCGTTACTTCACTTGGCTAGTCGGCTCACATAGCGTGAGTACTCACACAGGGGCGTAATAACATGCTAACATGCTATGCGAGCCGACTAGCCAAGTGAAGTAACGCCCTTGTGACTAGTCCCCGCGCTCATTAGCATAAGATATAAGATCTTTAAAAATATTTGTTCTTGATCTCTTTATCTATGCTAGTGTATACAGGGACGGTTAGGCAGGGATTAGCAATATGTACCCAGAACTGCTCCTGGCTCTGAGTGCATATTACACCTGACAGGTTCACTTTAAAGGGAACCTGTCACCAGATTTGGGGCCTATAAGCTGCGGCCACCACCAGCGGGATCTTATATACACATTCTAACATGCTGCATACCTCCCAACCGTCCCGGATACAGCGGGACTTTCACGCTTTACGTTGTTTGTCCCGTTGCCACGGGCGGGACGGCCTGCTCCCGGGCTCCGCCCACCCACTCTCTCTCCGCCTCCCTGCTTTTCCCTCCTACCATCCTAGTAGACGTGGCATAGAGAGGAGCGCTGCCTGTGCTGCTGCTGGTACAGTAAACTAATCTCCCCAGCGCTGATTTCCCTCCCTCCCCCCTCACCCCCGGCCGGAGCCTGTCTGTGCGGTCGGCCCGCCACCTGTCTGTGCGGGCGCCCCCCTGCCGCCTGTCTGTGCGGGCGCCCCCCGCCGCCTGTCTGTGCGGGCGCCCCCCGCCGCCTGTCTGTGCGGGCACCCCCCTGCCACCTGTCTGTGCGGGCGCCCCCCTGCCGCCTGTCTGTGCGGGCGCCCCCCGCCGCCTGTCTGTGCGGGCGCCCCCCTGCCGCCTGTCTGTGCGGGCGCCCCCCGCCGCCTGTCTGTGCGGGCGCCCCCCGCCGCCTGTCTGTGCGGGCGCCCCCCTGCCGCCTGTCTGTGCGGGCGCCCCCCTGCCGCCTGTCTGTGCGGGCGCCCCCCTGCCGCCTGTCTGTGCGGGCGCCCCCCTGCCGCCTGTCTGTGCGGGCGCCCCCCTGCCGCCTGTCTGTGCGGGCGCCCCCCTGCCGCCTGTCTGTGCGGGCGCCCCCCGCCGCCTGTCTGTGCGGGCGCCCCCCGCCGCCTGTCTGTGCGGGCGGCCCGCCGCCTCATTGTGCGGGCGGCCGGCCGCCTCTCTGTGCGGGCGGCTGGCCGCCTCTCTGTGCGGGCGGCCCGCCGCCTGTCTGTGAAGGCGGGCGGCCGGCCGCCTGTCTGTGAAGGCGACCGGCCGCCTCACTGTGCGGGCGACCGGCCGCCTCACTGTGGCTGCCTGCGTGTCCGTGCTGGAGGCCCGCCGGCTGCCTGCGTGTCCGTGCTGGAGGCCCGCCGGCTGCCTGCGTGTCCGTGCTGGAGGCCCGCCGGCTGCCTGCGTGTCCGTGCTGGAGGCCCGCCTGCGTGTCCGTGCTGAATGGGTGTGGATGGGGAGTGGATATGGGCGTGACTGTGAAATGGGTGTGGTTAGGGGGCGTGGCCTAAAAATTTGCCGCGGCGCGCTACGCGCGCCGCAAACTTTAGCCCTCTTTTCCTTCTTTAAAAGTTGGGAGGTATGGTCACATGGTCTGTACTCTGAATGGGTGTGGACTGTACTGCTTTTATCATTGTAAAAAGCAACACTGGTAGAGGGGCGTGCCCAGACTTTCCTCACTGAGGAACAAAGAAACACATGCTAACCAAGATGGCCCCGGGAGGCGTGGTTTTATCCAGCATGTGTGGCTGTGGAGCATCACAGAACTACTCCTGTAATCTGGCCTGTGTGCCTGAGGATTAACTCTGTGCTGTGCTGCATCCTCATGTTATGGGAGGAAATACCGATGGATATGTGATGGAACTACTTAGCTATCTCATGCTATGCAGGGATGTGAGTGACATTTGCTGCCACCGCTGAGAGGGGTGAGTGGGGTTGTGCAGTCCCCAAAGTGACGCTGCACAGGTGTCCCTATACGGATATTGAGTGGAGGGAGGCCGGGAACAGAGTCCAACTTTGTCTTCACTGAGGTTGGAGGTACCTGGACTTTTCCTCCCTTTTCTGTCTCATGGCAGCGCTTTACTCTGTATAGTAAGTAGGGCTTGAGATGTTTCCTTCTTCTGTCTCACGGCCTCGCTTCTCGCTCTATATAGCAAGCGAGATGGAGACGCGACTAGGAGATCGTGATGCTTCCCCGTCCAAACATTAAACGCCAACACGTTAGTGTAAAATAATCCTGCCATCCAGACCAGAGAACTAACAGTGTGATCTATCTCCTGTGCTCTCGGTCTCTGTGTGGGAAGACAAAGTGATTCAATACTCTCTGTTGCCCTTAGAAAATGCTTGCTTTCTGAAATAGAAAAGGAGAAAATATTAGTGTAAAAGAGCGGTGATTGTGGAAAAAACTGGGACTGAGAAAAAAAAGACCCATGTCCACCTCCTTTGACACCAAGCAAAAAACTGAATAACTTCCTGCCGGTAGGTGGGTATATACTGCGGAGGAGGAGTTAATCTTTTATTTTTTAGCTAGTGTCGCCTCCTAGTGGCAGCAGCATATACATATTGTTTCCTGTGTCCCCCAATGAAGCGAAAGAGAAAATGTAATTATGTTTGCTTCACCACCCATTTGTATTAAATTCTGTGACACACCAATGGTGTCAATATAACCACTGCACCCCTAGATGAATTCACTTAGGTGTGTCGTTTGAAAAATTGAGTCACTTATGGAACAGCGGGGGTTTCTGCTGCTCTGGCACTTCAGTGGCTCTGCCAATGTGACATAGCACCCGCAGATCATAATAGCAAAATTTGCACTACAATATGGTGCTACTTCCCTTCTGAGTAGAGATGAGTTCCGAACAGAGGTCTCGTTCGAGTTTGGTTCGGCGAACCGGTTTGGCGAACCACTCGAACCGCATAGGAAACAATGGGAGGCAATCACAAACACATAAAAACACCTAGAAAACACCCTCAAAGGTGTCCAAAAGGTGACAAACAACTCACAACACAACACAACCACATGGGAAAGTGACAAGGACAAATTCTCATGCGAAAACAAAACAGCGTTACGAGGAAAAAGAGGACAAGACACATATATAGGCATGGCATGCCCTTCTAAAATCATGTATAACACCGCAAGGAGACTCCAAGCAGAGTCTCCCTTTTTTCCAAAAATTAGGGCCCACAGACACCACTTCAGTAGCAGCACTTGTGCCCCAGTTGTACACTTCACAGGTACATTTGCATCAAGCACATTCAAAAATACGCCATCCTTAACCGTCCCCAGGATGACACCGGGGTAGGTAGCAAAGTTTTTCCTGATCCCAGATCTGTTCATCTTGGATCATTTTTAGAAACACTGTAAGCAAGGGTTACTCCAAGCGGAGTCTCCCTTTTTTCCAAAAATTGGGCCACACAGACACCCACCCCTTCAGTGGCAGCACTTGTGCCCCAGTTGTACACTTCACAGGTAGATTTGCATCAAGCACATTCAAAATACACAAGCATTTACTTTCCCCAGGATGACACAGGGGTAGTAAATTCCTTGTAGATCCATGACTTGTTCATTTTGATGAACGTTAGTCTGTCCACATTGTCACTGGACAGACGCGTGCGCTTATCTGTCAGCACACACCCAGCAGCACTGAAGACACGTTCAGAGACAACGCTGGCAGCTGGACACGACAAGATCTCCAAGGCGTAAGTGGAGAGCTCTGGCCATTTTTCAAGATTTGAAGCCCAAAATGAGCAAGGCTCCAGTTGCAAAGTCATGGCATCGATGTTCATTTGGAGATACTCCTGTATCATCCTCTCCAGCCGTTGACTATGTGTCAGACTTGTTGTCTCTGGTGGCCTTGCAAAGGATGGTCTAAAAAAATTATGAAAAGATTCAATAAAACTGCTGTTACCAGCACCAGATACGGTGCTGCTGGTACGGTTAGACTGTTGAAGATGACGAGACCGTCCCATGTTTGTCGAGTTACAACTGGGAGATTCACTCCGTGCACCACGGTTGTTTGGTGGAAAAGCACAGTTAAGATCGAGTAACAGCTTTTGCTGATACTCCTGCATACGTGCGTCCCTTTCTATGGCTGGAATGATGTCACAAAATTTGGACTTGTACCGGGGATCTAATAGTGTGGCAAGGCAGTACTCATCATCACTTCTAATTTTGACAATACGAGGGTCATGTTGGAGGTAGTGCAGCAAGAATGCGCTCATGTGTCTGGCTCAGCCATGCGGACCAAGTCCACGCTGTGTTTGTGGCATAGAGGTGCTAACCGTTCTTTCTTCCTCTGACATCTCCCCCCAACCTCTTTCAACTGAAATTTGACCAAGGTCTCCCCCTCATCCGCTGAGTCTTCCATGTCCATGGACAGTTCGTCCTCCATTTCTTCATGATCTCCTGCACCTTCTTCAACATTTCGCCTGCTATCATGCGCCCTTGTTGATCCCTTTCCCCCATGGTCCCATGCCTGCCGCTTTGGTGATGATGAACGTCTGGACCTTGGTGATGTTGTGTCTTGCGCATATGAATCCTCCTGTAGTTCCTCCCCTTCCTGTTGTCCCACCCCCTCAGTCTGAATAGTGTTTAGCGTGTGCTCCAGCATGTAAATGACTGGAATTGTCAAGCTGATAATGGCATTGTCAGCGCTAAACATATTCGTCACCATGTCGAAACTGTGCAGAAGGGTGCATAGGTCCTTGATCTGAGACCACTCCATGAGGGTGATCTCCCCACCTCAGAATCTAGTTGGCCCAGGCTATACGTCATGACGTATTGCACCAAGGCTCGGCGGTGCTGCCACAGTCGCTGTAACATGTGGAGAGTCGAATTCCAGCGTGTCGGCACATCGCATTTCAGGCGATGAACCGGCAGGCCGAAAGACTTCTGGAGCGATGCAAATCGCTCAGCTGCGGCGGTTGAACGGCGAAAGTGAGCAGACAGTTTTCGTGCCCTGTTCAGAAGGCCATCTAGGCCGGGATAGTGTGTTAAAAATTGCTGGACAACAAGGTTCAACACGTGAGCCATACAAGGCACGTGTGTCACCTTGCCCAGGCGAAGGGCCGCACCCAGGTTTGCAGCATTGTCGCACACGGCCTTACCAGGCTGCAGGTTGAGTGGAGACAACCATTTACCAAACTCAGTCTCCAGAGCAGCCCACAACTCAGCCGCTGTGTGACTCTTAGTTCCAAGACATTTCAAGACAAAGACCTCCTGATGCCGTTGCGCTCTGCTGCCAGCATAGTAATGAGGGGTGTGTGATTCCTTCTGTGCAGTTACAACGCTGGTGGCCTGACCAGGCAGGCTTGGGGCGGAGGTGGAAGACCCAGACGAGGTTGAGGAGGCAGAAGCAGTGGAGGAACTTGGACAGACAGAGGATTGACACACAAGTAGTCGGGACGGCAAGACTTGTGCAGCAAACCCTTCACCATCTATCACCATAGTTACCCAGTGCCCAGTCAGCGACATGTAACGTCCCTGTCCATGCTTACTGGTCCAAGTATCTGTGGTGAAATGCCCCCTTCACACACAGAGTTTTTCAAGGATGCGGTGATGTTGTGTGCGATATGCTGGTGTAGCGCAGGCCCACCTTTCTTAGAGAAGTAGTGGCGACTGGGCATCTGGTACTGGGGCACAGCGACAAAGATAAAGTCTCTAAAATCCTGTGTGTCCACCAGGCGGAAAGGCAGCATTTCGGTAGCCAAGAGCTTGCAGAGGGATAATGTCAACCTCTTAGCTTTGTCATGGGTCGCAGGAAATGACCTTTTATTTGTCCACATCTGAGGGACAGAGATCTGGCTGCTGTGTGTAGACGGTGGTGAGTAGGGTGTCCCTGGAAAAATGCAGGTTTGTGAGGAAAGTTCAGGTGTAGACATGATGTTGCCTTCATCCAATGTTGGTGCTATCGATGTCAGAGAGCTGTACACACGCACTTGCTTCCCCTTCCAAACCAACTGACGACCTACCAAGCAAACTGCCTGTTACGGTTACAGTGGTGGAAGGTGTGCGTGGAAAACCAGGTGTGACAGCTGTCCCCACAGTCCTAGAAGATGAAGAGCGCGCGGATGCACTGGAAGGGGCAGGCGGTGGATGGTCCGCTCCGCTAGGCCGCATTGCAGCACTGTGACCTTCCCACTGGGACATATGATATTTATTCATCTGACGATTCATGGAAGAAGTTGTCAAACTGCTGAGGTTTTGCCCTCTACTAACAGAATCACGACAAATTTTACATATCACATGATTTGGGCGATCTTTTGCTATGTCAAAAAAGGACCAGGCTAGGCAAGGCTTAGAGGGCATGCGACCTGCTGAGCCCCCCCGACTAGTGCTCAGAGGCAGAGTGGTGGCTGAGGATGCAGTTGTAGACGTGCTACCAGTACTCCTCCTTTGTCCAGGAAGGCGCAAGGTAACTTTGTCGTCAGTAGCATCCTCCTCCACCGCCTCTGTTGACCTCCTCGAGTGCCTGACTGTGGGTTGACAGTAGGTGGGATCTAGAAGTTCCTCATCAAGCGTTGTGTTTGCACTCCCCTCCCCCTCAGACCGAGCCTCTTCCTGCCCTGAACGCATATTTAAGTTGTCATCCCAATCTGATATCTGCGTCTCATCGTCATCAGTATGTTCCTCATTGTCTATTAATAGGTGTTTCAGTTTGTGAATAAGGGTCAACATTATGCTCAGAAACTTGTTCATCACGGCCTGAATCTGAGTCACAAAGGTTCTGGGCATCACTGCAGACCATTTCCTGGTCTGTACTCACTGTAGCTTGGGAGCAGACCTCTGATTCCCAGGCTATAGTGTGACTGAACATCTCTGCAGACTCAGCCATCTCTGTTCCACAATACTGTGCAGGGCGGATGGAGACTTCAGAGCTGGGAGAAAGCAAGTGTGATTGGGATGACAACTCAGAGGACTGGTGTTTTTTGGATGCGGTAGTTGAGGTGGAGGAGAGGGCACTTGTTTGACCACTTGAGATCCAATCAAGCATTTTCTTTTTTTGGGCAACATCTACCTTTGTTCCAGTTGTTCGTGTTCGTAAAAAAGGGAGCACATCCGATTGTCCACGGAAAGTAGTAGACATCTTACTTTTGCTGGAAGATGGCCTATCTTCAGCAGATGTTAATGGAGCTTTGCCACCTTCCTCACGGACACAAACTTGTTTTCCTTTTCCAACACAGCTGTTCCCCTTTCCACCAGCATCTGTCATTTTGCCACTCATTTTGATAGCGACAAGAATGTCCACTTAAAATGTGGTAGTAAAAATTGAGAAGTGGTGTAGATTGCAGCGATGGTCTACCTTTATTGACAGCAGAATAAACAACAATAACTATCCCGGACAATGAAACTATGGCCCTTAAAATGGCAGCACAGTTTCCTAGTATAATAGCTTAGTAAAAATGAGTTTGAGTGTGCAAATGCAGAGGTGCTGCAAATATATTTGCACCAGTGGGACACTAATGAAGTCCAACAGCCACTTTTAGGATGCCACTAAGTTTACTCAGTGTTTGGTATTAGAATGGCTTTGTAACATTGAGCTTGAGTGTGCAATGCAGAGGTGCTGCAAATAGATTTGCACTAGTGGGACACTAATGGAAGTCTAACAGCCACTTTTAGGATGCCACTAAGTTTCCTCAGTGTTTGCTAGTATAATGGCTTAGTAACAATGAGCTTGACTGTGCAAAGGGCAGGAGGGTACAGTGGCCGGGTTGTGGGTCAGTGTAGATGAAAGGAAGCTTCACTTTCTATCCCTCCTAATAGTGAAATGCAGCAAGGAACTCCCTGACCTTAGCTACACAGACGCTCTTATCTGTAGCTGTTAAAAACTCTCTCCACTGACCTTACTGTCACCTATGGCTCTGAGCCTGCTGTAATTAGCCCTTACAAGGGCTGAAAGAAACTTATATCCCTATTCTGTATAGCGCTGTGTGTAGAGCGTACACAGCAGTATCGGAGACATGAGCTGCACCTGCGGTGACTGACACCCAGACGCAGAAGGCAGATAATGGCGTCCAGACGGGCAGATGCCCGTATTTATAATGCAGGGACATGTGACATAGACATCCTATCACACATGCCGTTGCTTCTCTGGCTAAAAGTCCACTTAGCTGTGTGTGTGTCTGGGATTGGCTGACATGCTGGCCCGCCCCACTACACGCGCGCTTAGGAAGGGAAGGAAGAACAGAAAAAAAAAATGGCGATCGCCATTATCCCAGCAGCAGTGATCTGAACGCGCTGTTCCCGCAGACTATACGCTGAAATTTAATAATAGTGTGAGTCACAGAGTGACTTCCAGTATTACAGCGGAAAGCCAGCTAGTAATTAGCTTGGCTTTTTGCTGCTAGAACCATTCTCGAACGTAACTAGAGCTATCGAGCTTTAGCAAAAAGTTCAAGTTCCACTTCGATCTAGAACAGCCCCCAAAATCACTCGAACCGTGAACTGGAGAACAACGAACCGCGCTCAACTCTACTTCTGAGCTTTCCATTGTGCCTGAAAAGTAGTTTCGGGTTACATGTAGGGTATCAGCGCAATTGGGAGAAATTACAAAACAAACTGTGTGGTCAAATGTTTTCCTTTTACCCATTATAAAAATTAAGAACTTGGTGTCAAAACATTTTAGTAGTAAAAATGTAATTATTCTTTTTCACCACCCAGTGGTATAACATTCTGTGAGGCACATGTAGTGTCAACACACTCACCCCTAGATGAATTGAGGGGTGCACTTTGTAAAATTGGGTCACTTATGGGGGGGAGTGGGTTCTGCTGTTCTGGCACTTCAGGGGCTTTGTCAATGTGACATGGCACTCTGAAATCATTCCAGCAAATTCTGCACTGCAATATGGCGTTCCTTACCTTCTGAGCTGTGCACTGTGCTTCAGGGGTATTGGCGTACTAAGGAGAAATTGCTTAACAAATTATACTGTTCATTTTATCCCATTATCCCTTTTGAAAATTAAAAAAATTATAAATCAAAGCAACATTTTATTGGAAAAAATGGTAAATTTTAATGTACTGAGCCCAATACTATACAATCATATGAATCGCCTGAGGGTGAAACATTCTCACTACACATCAGATAAAATCGTTGAGAGGTGTAGTTTCCAAAATGGGATTACTTGTGTCAGTTTCTGCTGTTTTGGCATGTCAAGGGCTCTTCAAATGTGATAAGGCATCTGCAATCAATTCCAGGCAAAATGGCGCTCCTTCCCGTCTGAGCTCAGCCGTGTGCCCAAACAATAGTTTTCAACCACATATGGGGTATCTGTGTACTAAGGAGAAATTGGAAAACACATTTTATGGTCCTGTTGTCCGGTCACCGTTGTGAAAATTAAAAATGTTGGGGGAAAAGCAACATATTTGTGAAAAAATATATTTTTTCATTTTCATGGCTGAATGTTATAAGATTCTGTGAAGCACCTGTGGGTTCAAGGTGCTCACCAAATATCTAGAAACATTCCATCAGGGGTGGGTTACCAAAAAAGGGTCACTCGTAGAGTAGCCCCACTGTTTAGGCCCCATCAGGGGCTCTCCAAATGTGACATGAAGTTCGCTACCTAGTTCAGCGAAGTCTGCTCTCCGAAAGTCAAATGGCTCACCTTCAGTTCCAAGTTCTGCTGTGTGCCCAACAGTTTCACACCACATATGAGGTATTTGCGTACTCAAGATATTGCACAACAAATTTATGATTCTTTGTTCTCCTGTTGTAGGACATTACCTGGCAGGAAAATTTCTTTTTGCCTTCTTTTAACGTTGAAAGCCTCTACACCCGAATTCCCCAGATGCAGGGTGTGGAGGCCATCACAGAAGTCTTAAGGAATTGTGGAAAACAAGATATTTTTTTGTGATTTTGTAGGTGAAGCACTCTTCTTAATTTTGTCTCACAACGCTTTTATGTTCATGGACAGGTGGTACCTGTAATGCGGGGGTACCGCGATGGGTACCCCTGTCGCATGTTCTTTAGCAAATATCTTCCTCGGCATTTTTGAAAGTCGGTACATTTTTCATTGCATAATCCTTATTTGAATATTTTTTGACAGATATGTGGATGACATATTCATCGTGTGGGACGGCTCAGCTGAGCAGTTCCTGGAGTTTGTACAACATGTAAACTCTGTTAACACGATGAATGTCATTCACTTCGATTTTTGGAGGTACCGTTCTTAATTTTTTGGATGTCACGGTGACAATCAAAGATGGGGTTTTGAATACTAAAGTTCATAGGAAACCCACAGCCTGTAACTCACTGCTCCACTATCACAGTGTGCATCCTCACCATGTAAAAAAGGCTTTACCTTTTTTATCAATTTCTGAGGCTAAAGGCCCCGTTACACGCAACGACTTCGCTAACGAGATGTCGCTGGGGTCACGGAATTCTTGACGCACACCCGGCCTAGTTAGCGACGTCGTTGCATGTGACACGTACGAGCGACCGCTAACTATCCCAAATATTCACCAAATTGTTGATTGTTGACACATCGTTCATTTTCAAAATATCATTGCTCGTTTTGGACGCAGGTTGTTCATCGTTCCAGAGGCAGCACACATCGCTACGTGTGACACTCTGGGAACGACGAACAACAGCGTTCCTGCGACCTCCGGCAACGAGGTGGGAGTGACATTTATGCAGCTGCTCTCCGCCCCTCTGCTTCTATTGGTGTCCCGCTGTGTGACGTCGCACAAACTGCCCCCTTAGAAAAGAGGTTGCTCGCCGGCCACAGTGACATCATTAGGAAGGTAAGTTCGTGTGAAGCGCACTACCGATATTGTTCGCAACAGGCAGCTATTTTCCCGTGACGCACAAATGACGGGGGCGGGTCCAATCGCTAGCAACATTTACACGCTGTCATCGCGTGTAAAGCGGCCTTAAGAAGACTGAATAGTGATGAGCAAACTTTCAGAACGCAGGCAGCTGATCTGAAATTGCGGCTAGAAGAAAGGAGTTATCGTCATGCATTGGTTGAGGACTCTTTGGCCAGAGCCCTATTGTCACCTATTGGGGGTGGTTGTGAACATGAAAAGCAAACAAACAGGAATGAGTCCCGTAGATTTTTGTTCAATTTCAAATTTGGCCCAGTAGATCAGCAAATTAGAAGTGCAATTTTAAATAACTGGCATGTTTTGGAGTCTGACCCTGTTTTAAAGGATGTTACAGTATTTAGACCTTTGATTACACACCGCAGGTGTAATAACCTTAAAGATCTTTTGTGAAGAACAGATTGAAATGCAACCCCACATGACTTGAAAAAGCATGCCCCACAGACAATTTCCGTTGTGGAAATTGCCGCTTTTGTTGTTCACATTTGATCTCTAATCCATACATTTTGGCCCTTTCTACCATACTGTGAAAAGTTTATTTCTTGTAAACCTAAATATATTGTGTATATCATCATATGTACATGTGGAAGGTTTTACATTAAGAAGACGATTCGCCCCCTATACGTACGGTTGAAGGAACACTTTAATTCTATTATTTCAGGTAAAGGTTCTCCCCGCCTGACCCAGCATATCCAAGAGTGTCATAATAGTGATCCAAATTCCACGAATTTTGCAGATTTAGAGAGGGTTTCTCTTTGAGCAAAAGGTGGCGATCTCCACAAACTATTGTTACAAACAGAAGCTAGATTAATTATTAGGTATCGGGACCAAGGGAATTTAGGTTTGAACGACCGGAATGATTTATCTGTCTTTTTATAATGTGATTTTTGAGTGATTTAATTGCACTGCTTTTGTATTTTGTATGTTACATTGTCTTTTTTTGTAATGCCTACCCCCTTTCTGGGATTGTAATTTATGCACTCAGCTTGTTTGTAATTAGCGGTGAATGAGATCCAGGAGCACCTCTATTTAGACGGTGAGGTCTTGACCATTGCATTGGAACCGTAAAAGCACAAGGACGTGCAAAACGGCCGTCGTCCATTAGGCGGCCTGCACCCGGCACTCTACCCGCTACTTTTAACTGCACATGATGTTGGAATAAAGCAGTTAGGAAAATTGGATGGGGTCTGTCGTAGATTTCTGCTTCCTGGACATTGGTTTGGATCTTCTTTTCCCTGTCCACGTGCACCCATGACCATTGTTTCCATTAGAAGGACTAAAGCTGACCTATAAACCCGGCTATAAGGTATTGCACAGTTTGGTGCAGAAACCGCCTTTGCATAGTATAATTGTTCTTCTGTTACCTCTATGAAAATGCAAAATTTGCGGCTAAATTAAAATTTTCATTTGTTCCTTCCAAATTGCTTACATTCCTGTGAAAGACCTAAAGGGTTAATAAGAGGGATGATCAAATACATTAATATTCGCTTCGCCGAATATCCGAATACCTCGCTGCTATTCGCGAATATTTGACGCCCAATGTAAGTCTATGGCAAACCAGAATAATTTTACATTGGACCTAACGGTGACCTGTGGTGACTGAGGAAAAGGCTGAAATGGATGAGAAAAGGCTGAAACAGTATGGGCACAGCCTGTAGAAAGTGGCTGACTGCATTTCTGGTGTCTTGGAATAACGTGCTCAGAGCAGCACGCAGCGTTTACATAGTCGCCAGAACAGCTCTCAAACCAAAGTAAAAGAGGGGACATTGCTAAGAAACAATTTCTAGTGCCCAATTACTGTAATAAAACGTCAAATCAAGCCCCGACCTCCAAAAAAATTCACTTTAGCATATGTTCACACGTTTTGTTTTTTACATTTTTCCTTCTTTTTCGATTAGAAAGGGCTCTAACTTATACATTATATTGGTGTCTGTCTCACACCTCCTTTTTTGGGACATATTTGACAGCACTTTAAATGGTCAGCTACAATGTGCCCATTGGGATGTTGGCCTTGCCCTCCTCCTCCAACACCACCACCGGCTCCAGTGGCTCTCTATTCAAATGTAGAAAGGGCCACTGGCTGTCCGCAAATCTCAGACTTCTTAGGGCCCTCAGGTGGGCTTTGTAACATACATTGGGGAGGGACGGCAGTTATTTGTAGTTTTCTGCGTCCCCTATATCATTAGTGTGAAAGTTGGAATACGTACTTTATAACACTTTACAGTGCTATTGCCAATGTGGCCATTTGGGTGTTGGCCTTGCCCTCCTCCTCCACAAACACCACCGGCTCCAGTGGCCCTCTATTCAAATTCTATTGAAATTATTCAGTATTGTATGTTTTATGGACAAATGAACGCCATGCTGGGATATCGAATCTGATGTCGCTGATGATGATTGCATCTGACCAAAAGCAGGTTGGGAGCAGGAGGCATTATCGCCTGCTTCCTAGACCGAAGTTTGTGAAGCATGCAGCACCGTGGAACTGGCACTTGTTTCACTCTGAAACTCAGGCTTTATTCCACTAGCTAATACCGAGAATTAAAAAAAAATCAGTTTCCCCAGGGGATAATAATTCAAACACCATGTAGAACAGCATCAGAAGGTACTCCCAACAGCTTTCTTTTTAATCATTGCTAGGATAAGCAACAGGGTATAACATGCCAAGGAGTTTAATAAATTCAGTTTCCCAAGGGGATAATGGTTCAGACACCATGGAGCACAGCATCAGAAGGTAATCCCAACAGCTCTCACAGTTCATCAAATAACAGAAGTAACATATACATTTTTCACAGACTCTAAAACGTCAAATTACAAAAATTCCATTTATTACACAAAGTGACATATAAATACACAAAAAGCACTTTTTTATTAAAATTGTGCAAATAATTTCACACTTCCTAATAGAGCCAAAACCACAAACACATAAAAAGGTACCCCCTCTGCAGTTTCCCTGGCCCCTATTCAGACATAGGTTTTATTACACACTTGTGTCTGTGATCTAGGAAACCTTTACATAATTCATCAAAATTCCTATCAGTCCATGATCAACAGTCACAGGTCCAGGTCTTAGCAACATAAAAAAATCTATCCCTGTATATCGGGATCCAATGAGGGTACCATAAACTCTGGTTTCAATAAGGTACACCGTATGTTCAGGTGGCACTTTTGCACACCTATAACCCCACTCGACTCAACGCGTTTCTCCTCCCTACGGGAGGTTCATCAGGGGTCATATAGACAAATAAGATAAAATCTGTTGTACACTAACACTAGTTCACAAATCCTCTAGATCTGTCTGTGTTTGGCAGACTAGTTAAAAATGGTAGTACACATACATAGGTTTCACGTGAGGTGACTAAGGCGGGCTTTGCACACTACGACATCGCAGGTCCGATGTCGGTGGGGTCAAATTGAAAATGACGTACTTCCGGCATCGCATGCGACATCGTAGTATGTAAAGGCTCGATGATACGATTAACGAGCGCAAAAGCGTCGTAATCGTATCATCGGTGCAGCGTCGGCGTAATCCATGATTACGCTGACGCGACAGTCCGATGTCGTTCCTCGCTCCTGCGGCAGCACACATCGCTGTGTGTGAAGCCGCAGGAGCGAGGAACAACTCCTTCCAGCGCCACTGCGGCTTCCGTAGGATATGCGGAAGGAAGGAGATGGGCGGGATGTTTACATCCCACTCATCTCCGCGCCTCCGCTCCGATTGGCCGCCTGGCGTGTGACGTCGCTATGACGCCGCACGACCCGCCCCCTTAACAAGGAGGCGGGTCGCCGGCCAGAGCGACGGTCGCAGAAAAGGTGAGTCCATGCGAAGCTGCCAGAGCGATAATGTTCGCTACGGCAGCTATCACAAGGATATCGCAGTTGCGACGTGGGCGGGCACTATCGCGCTCCGCATCGCAGCATCGGCCTGAGATGTCGCAGCGTG